>NW_016824749.1:5303529-5316876 GCF_001698545.2 Rhinopithecus bieti | reverse complement strand
TNNNGTTTTTTCCAATTCTGTGAAGAAACTCATTGGTAGCTTGATGGGGATGGCATTGAATCTATAAATAACCTTGGGCAGTATGGCCATTTTCACGATACTGATTCTTCCTATCCATGAGCATGGTATGTTCTTCCATTTGTTTGTGTCCTCTTTTATTTCACTGAGCAGTGGTTTGTAGTTCTCCTTGAAGAGGTCCTTGACATCCCTTGTAAGTTGGATTCCTAGGTATTTTATTCTCTTTGAAGCAATTGTGAATGGAAGTTCATTCCTGATTTGGCTCTCTGTTTGTCTGCTACTGGTGTATAAGAATGCTTGTGATTTTTGCACATTAATTCTGTCTTTAAGGATCTTGCCACATTCCAGGCAAAACACCCACATTAATTAATTTTTTCATAATTATTTCAATGGGAAGCATCTGCACCCAGTTGGGCATAGATAATCTGAGTAGGAACGCAGCTCGTTTACCCACAACTCGCGATGAGCAGACCAAATAGCTGGTTTCCCAACCAGTAGACGAGAGCCCACACTGCCAGGTAGGATGCGGATGGCCACATTGGTGCCATCTGTTCCTGTGGCTGTGGCTCCCACTGAAACAGCTCAGTAGAGAAAACCGGCACAGGGCTCCAGAGAAAAGAGGGAGAGAGGGCAATGGAGAGGGAAAGAGGGAAGTGAGGGGGAGACCGCCTCAGTGTGTGCCGAGAGCTCTCAGCCTTGAGCCCTCTGGGCAAATACACTGTCTGGACCAGCAGATGATCCTGCTGTCCCCTCACTTCACTAGCTGCAGGTCTTCACCCAGGCTACACCTGGGCTGAGAGAGGCAGAGGCTGGGCTAGGGGGAACCTCATGCCACCAGTATATGTGGCTACCATCTGGTTATTCAGAGGCTGAAAATGCTCAGCAAATCTTCATTTGATATCATCTCAACAGTCCTAAGAACCAAAATATTCGAATCTTGGTTGTCTCCTCCCTAGTATAGTGGACTCTAGAGAGAACACCTGGTGCTGGCCAGCTCCAGCAATGGCTTGCAGGAGTCAAGGCACCCTTCTTACCTGGATAGAAGCCAAGCTTGTGCTTCCCATGGGAGTGTGGTCATGTAACCTTGTCCCACACAGAGCCGCCTCCATCCACCTGGAGAGAGAAGAGTTGGAGCATGCACTTGCCCAGGAAGTCCTCAGTTCACATACGAGCCCCTCTTCAGTCAGATTTTATGTCAGGGTAGAGACCTGCCCCTTCAAGTCCAGCATCTCATTTTGAAGCCCCACATGCAGCTCTGAGGAAGCCATGCATGTTCCTCCAATACCTAGAGGACTGTGGACAGACCAGGGAACGTGCACACATTGCAGTAAGCAACACTGCCTATACACAACGGTGATTTCCCAGTGACTGCTCCAGGGACTGCTATGGCTTAGGTGTTTGTCACCTCCAAACCTCATGCTAAAATTTGATCTCCAGTGTGGCAATACTGGGAGATGGGACCTGGTGGAAAGTGTTTGGGTCCAGGGGGCAGATCTCTCATGAGTAGATGAATTCCCTCCCCTGGGTGTGAGGGAGTTCTGTCTCTATGAGCTCCTTCGATGGCTGCCTGTTAGAAAGAGTCTGGCACACCCCACTTCCTCTCTCACCACATGATCTCTATGCGTGCATACTGCTTTCAAGGCTCTCCTTCCACTTTTTGCAGTGAGTTGAAGCAGCCTGATGTCCTCCTCACCATATGCAGATGCTCAGTCTTGGTTTTTTTTTTGTTTTGTTTTGTTTTGTTTTGTTTTTTGAGACACACTCACTCTGTTGCCAAGGCTGGAGTGCAGTGGCATGATCTCGGCTCTCCGCAATGTCTGCCTCCTGAGTTTAAGTGATTCTCCTGCCTCAGCCTCCTGAGTAGCTGGGACTACAGGTGTGCACCAACACTCCAGGCTAATTTTTGTATTTTTGGTAGTGATGGAATTTCACCATGTTGGCCAGGCTAGCCTCAAACTCCTGACCTCAGGTGATCCACCCACCTCAGTCTCCCAGACCGCTGAGATTGCAGGCATGAGCCACCACGCCCCGCTGATGCTCAGTCTTGAATTTTCCAGCCTACATAGTTATGAGCCAAAGAAATCTGTTTTCTTGATAAACTATCCAGCCTCAGGTATTCTGTGATAGCAACACAAAATGGACTAAGACAGCGACCCTCATGTAGTCTTTTGAATCTTTTTCTTTTGAGTTCAGTACAAGAGAATTTCCTATCTTGCCTTTGGAATTCATTCCAAAGAAGCAGATTCTTGTTAGCTTGCACCTGACAGTTGGCACTTCTTTAGAAGGTCTAAGTAAAGAAGTCGATGTAGATATACTTTTAATTTTGCATCTTGCTCCCAATCAGAGAATCCAGGAACTAAGCAGTTGAGAGCCATATGAACACACAGGCAGGGCAGGGTACACGGCAGCACTTTCTCGATGGCTTGAAACCTGCTTCCCTGGAGTTGACACAGGGCAGTGCATGCGACAGAATCAGAGGAATCTGTTTTGGGTATATATGCCATCAATTCACGCTTCAGAGGCAAGTTTCTTCTCACCAGGGAAAGAAAAAGCGGTATGATATGAACATCCTCTTTGAGCCAAACACTTTCTTTGGGAAGGGAAATGATGATGAATATCCCAAAGTGCAGCGCAGGGTATGTGGGCTCACAGGCATCTGTGGAAAAGGAGAGGCACTTGTCAATTTCATATGGAAATATCAGGATAGCCCTGAAATGGCAGCTTGCAAGGAACCAGATGGAGCAGGCGATACCATAACACAATTCCGAGAATAATCCCAGTTAAGAAGGCCCACCAAGCTGGAACCTGTTTTCCAAAGGAAAGTGCCCTTTTTCATTTGAGATAAAAAACTCAGGAAATGGGTGGATTTTTTTTCTAGCAATTAGATACATGCAAGGGAGTATTGTGAAAAGTTGGGGATAGACTGAGCAGCACATCAGTCAGACTGGGCTGCTGTCACAAGTTACGGTGGACTAAGTGGTTTAAACAGCAGCCATCTGTTTCTCACAGTTCTAGAGGCTGGACATCTGACATCAGGGTACTAGCGTGGTCAGGTTCTGGGGAAGGCTGTCTTCCAGGCTGCAGATGGCCACCTTCTCCCTGTGTCCTCACTGGTTTGCAGAGAGAGAACTCTTGTGTCTTCTCTTCTTAGAAAGGCACCCATCCCATCCTGAGGGTTTCAGCCTCATGACCTCATCCAAACCCAGTCACCTCCCAATGGCTCCACCTTCTAATACCATCTCGTTGGAATTAGGGCTTCAATATATGAAGTTGGGGGGTGGGGTGGTACACACACATGCAGCCCATAGCAGTTTGGCTCGCAGACATGCCTCTGGGCAGTGAAGAAACAAATTCAGCTTCACTGAAGGCCCTCTCTTGAAGTGGGCACTTTTCCTTTTAAGAGAAGAGGTTTGTGGAGGTTTATGATCTGCTGCCATTGCCCCACAGTGTGTGTCTTGGTGTCACCAAGGATCTGAGGACATACAGAGCATGTGGCACCTTCCCAGTGTGTCCACTCCGACTACCAAATCTTCACTTCACTTGACTATAGAATAATTGCGAGGTCTGATTTCCTTTGTCTCACTATATTATCACACATTTGGGGTTAGTGGATGTCAGAAACTCTTGCAGCAGGAAAATAAAAACCTGAAGGAGTGGAACTAGGAAGTGCACATCCCTGGTTGCTAGCATCCAGTCTGAAAGCAGGGAGGCTCCCCAGGGAGAGGCCAGAAGGGCCAGCAATGAGACCAGCACCAGCCTGGCAAGGGCTGCTTCTCTGCTGCAGAGGCAAACAGTTTTCGGAAATTCAGATCCAACTGTGCTAAGCAAGTCATCTTCTTAGTAAGAGCTGAGTGTTAGAAATGAGTGCCCAAGCCAGGTGCAGCAACATAGAGGCCAAGACACAGCAGCCAGATTCCATCTCAGCAGTCAACATTGGGATGCTAACAGCTGGTGGAGGCCAGCGTCTGCAGAGGACACTATTGCTGTATTCATGTTACCAGCATGCTGCTTGAGTTTCTGTTGGAAAAGGTACTGATTCTTATTATTCACTTATATCCTGGATATATCCTTCATTCATGTCATCCGTGTGCAAGGTGCTATGTTAAGTGTTGAAAAAAGGTGGGCAAAAAGGCGACCTATGCTCCCTTGGAGCTTACAGTCTAGTGGGCAAATGAACATTCACTTAGTAAGTGTCATGAATGCAAAGTTGTATGAAAGCATGGTGCGGGGAAGCATGACCTGAACCAGAGACCAAGAAAGCCTCCCCCAGGGACTCAATGTTTGTGTGAGATCTGGAGACATCCTATTGAGGTGGTGGGCAGGGGGCCCTACAGCTGAAGGTGAGCCACCTGGAAGTAGTAGTTCTGCTCTGGGTGGACAATCAGCTGACCATCATTTTTATGTTTACCCCCCTCACTCAGTTTATAATTTTCTTTGGTGGTTCCATTGAGATCTAGGATTTGTTTTTCCCCTGCTAGAAATCTATGAGCTCTAATTTATGAAATTGTCATCATCCTTAGAGACAATCTTTGTGTTTTATTGGGCTTGAGTGCTGGATCCATTTATGTTTTAACTTCTCAGCAGGGCTCTTGCACATATGTATCTATAAATTCAGGGCCCATGCCTATGGTTATCCTGACTTGAGGTCTGGATTGCTCACTTACGGTCCAGGACAGACACAAAGCTTACTCGCTGGTTTATTAACATGGGGTGGAGACTGGGGAATTTCTAGTCCTCTGTCATGGAGAGAATTCTTTGAGGCTATGGGATTTATGCATGAGTTCTCCCTGGACCAAACACCATGTCCTTTCTCCCCTCAGGGCATCAGAAACTCAGCCACACACCCCCAGTCCTGACCCATTGGCTACATAGTTTCTGCGCCTTCTCAGTGAAAGGGGTCACCCATGTCATCCCAGGTGGCCATCTTGCTGGAATGCAAGACCTGTCATACTTCACAGATAAACACCAGTGACAGTACCAAATATAAAAGACTTTATTTAAAACAGGAAAATATTAAAATAGAAAATGCAAATAAAATGAATTAAAATGCAGGAAGCCATTGCTCCCTGTGGCATACACTCATCTTTAATACATTTTGTGCAACAAACTGATGGATCGCATGGGCATGGGAGGGCCAACAAACACAGCTCCCCTGTGTCAGCCAGGCCCTGGGTCACAGTTACCCACTAACCCAAAATAGGGGTAGCTTGCAGGCAGCAGGGCACTGGGTGTGGTTCAGAAAGCAAGTTCGACTCTGTGAGCGTGCATCTGTTGCTTACACTTTCTCAGTCTTCATTGTCTCATCTATAACGTGTCATCTAGACCAGTCCCCAAGGCTGTTGTGAAAGCAAACTCATAAAGAGTGACCCAGCTAGAAAGTAGCATTTGTACAATGCTGTGTCTGCCTTCCAGGAGGCACCACGTTTATAAACAGAAATCTGCAAATTTGCCAGCTGTGCTCGAAATAAATGGTCCATCCAGTTTGTGCTGAGCCCTCCAACCATAGTGAGCTGTCCATCCTCAGTTCACATGGTGTGTATCTGCCTGTGTGCTCCCACTCAGCATCACGTACATGGGCAGCACCATGGAGCCAAATGAAACAAATCGATTGTGGAAACACTTCCATCCTTTTTTTTTTCCCACTTGAATTAAAGAAGATTCAACCTTATATGTTGTACAAATTCTCCAGGTGAGAAAGATGTCCCTCTCTTTACCGTAAGCACTGGGTCTCCAAATTCAGTGCACCAGCCCAGCCTCCCAACTGGGACAGCGTTTCCTGTGTGCTCTTGCCAGCTGTAATGGTTCTGCAGTATGTGTGGAAATGGACTGTTGCATCGTATGAAAACAAATGTGTGTTTCTTGAAAATGCAATGTATCTTGTACTTCTTACAGCTCACTTCTGGCTCCCAAGGGCTCCCAAGGACCACGCAATGACTCTTCTTGTTTCTTTCTTTTTTTTTTTTTTTTTTTTTTTTTTTTTTTTGAGACAGTGTCTCACTCTGTAGCCCAGGCTGGAGTGCAGTGGTGCGATCTCAGCTCACTGCAACCCCCACCTCTGGGGCTCAAGCAATTCTCCTGAGTCAGCTTCCCAAGTAGCTGGGATTACAGGTGTACACCACCATGTCCTTCTAATTTTTTGTATTTTCAGTAGAGATGGGGTTTTCACCATGTCGCCCTGGGTAGTCTCAAACTCCTGAGCTCAGGCAATCCATCTGCCTCGGCCTCCTTATATTCATATGTGTGTTTGTTTTTATTGTGTTTTCTTATCACTTCAGCTTGTTTGTGTTTGTTCACATGTGTTTACTCTTAAGGCCAACACTCTTGAATTTATCTATTTTGCTTCCCTGTAAAGAGACTGACTATAAGCATTGGTCCTTACCAGGACCATTCCCCAAATATCGCCTTAGAACCATGGCCACAGACTGCATTCACTGCCGATAAAGGCCACAAAAAAGTCACAAAGATATCTCTTGGTCAAAAAGGGGATAAGGCAAGAGATTGTGGGTTAATCACTATAAACTTCCCCACCAAGGGCCTATCCAAATTTCCTGAAGTTGCAGTCAGTCCTGCTACAGAAGGAGTGGCAAAGGCAGATAAATGACCACATATGAGCCAAGTTTGTGATTGAATCAGTAAAGCACACATTGCAGTTGTTTTGACGTATATTTAAAACAAAGGAAATTTACTTAGCTGTGCAGATTAGAAGTCTAATACATAATGAGCTAAGGACGCTTCTTCATAGGCAAAGCCTCCCATCCTAGGCCACCAGGTGAAAGAGGAGTCACTGGAGGAGAGTGGCTGTTACTGCAGTACACTAAAGATGACCACGCATTTCTTGACCTGCTTCCTGCATCCTTGACCCTTGAATCTGGGCTGACCCCACTGAGTCACTCATAACCAGTAGGACACAGCAGAAGTGATGTTCTGAGTCTCCTGTGGCTGATAACCAGGAGAAACTTGCAGCTTCCCCCTGCAACACTCACCCAGAGCCCTGAGCTGCCACACAGCAAGTTCAGCTAGCGGTGGCCACCGTGCTGGAGAGGCCCAGGCACCAGGTGTGAGTGCAGCCGTCTCAGGCACCCCAGGGCAGTCCAGACACCGGTGACCCTACATCAGGTGACCCAGTTAATGCCCTATGGAGTAGAAGAGTCACCCAGCTGGTCTGATCTGAATTTCTGACCCACAAATTATCAGACAGAAGAAAATGTTGTTGTTCAAGCCACCACGCTTTGGAACCATTTGTTTCCAGCAGTAGATAATTTAGAACAGTCACCGCCCCCCACAGAGGGGTCATCTTTGCGGAATGATGCATGAGCCCTCAGGTTGCATCCTGGAAATGGGATTGATGGGAAAGCCAGGCAGAGGCATTGAAAGGGAAGCATTAACAAGCTGAGGCTCCTCCCCGCAAGTGAGATGCAAGGTGCGGCCAAAGACATACCCGTCTCTAGCCTCTGCTCAAAATTCTCTTCCTCCTGGAACCTCCTAATTTTGTTTTCAGCTACCAGGATTCATCCCTTATCCCAGGATGCCTCACTGAGGAACATTCACAAAACTTACATGAGCTCCTCCACTGTAACCTCCAAGTCAGAAGGACCATCAGAAGAGGCTTCTGCCTGTCCTACCCCGGGCTCTGGTCCAGCCCTTGGCCTGCTCGTGGTTGGCTGTGACTCCAGTAAGTTTAACAGCTTCCAACTGACCCAATGTGATTCTTCATTCAGCTGATTGTGATATGGGAGAAATGGAAATATGACAAAGCAATTGTTTGAGACACAGCAGATGACGCCCGCGTTGTACCCGTATTCCCTTTGCACTCATGGCTCTAACTGCAAATACCCGCCATGGCTCTGTTGGAGGCTTTCTCCACTCACACCAGGGTGCCCGGCCATGTGCAGGGGAGGGCCAAAAATGTGGGGAGGTGAACACACGGGAGCAGCCCTCAAGCAACGGTGGAGGAGACTAGGGTTATGTATTCCAGACTCCTTGCTCCTAGAGGGGAGCCCCTGGGAATATTCTTCCAGATGTCTGCAGTGGGGCTGACACAGCCACCCCCTGCTCATTCACCCACCCTGCACCGGCTCCTCTGCCTCCCTATCTCACCTCTCTACCTTCTTAATGGCACTTCCTGGGATCACCTCCAAGGAAGCTGCTTGCCCTCCTACCCTTGTCTCAGAGTCACCTCTGGACCCCGCTTAAGCTGGAAAGACATTAAGAACAAAGGGATCAGTTTCTAGTGGCACTTGAACATGTGTGTTATGTCAGCTCCTTCATAAAATCTTAAGTTACGGTAAAAGAATAAGGTGTGAAACCATGAAGGAAAAGAAAAAGGATGTGGAGCAACAGGAAACAAAGATGTAAGCACATTTTGGAAGACGAAAGTTCACAAAGGAGTGGTGATTGTGCAGTGTGGCTGAGTCTGCAAGCCCCTGTGACAACAGCAGCAGGAATCAGCCAGTCCACTCCACCATCACCGTGAGGAGGCAGGGCTGGGGAGCTCCAGGTGTGAGGCAAGACGTGGCGAAGACATCCACCTGAAAGCAGTGCGTTTCTAAGTTGTACTTGGTAAAGCACCCAGTCCTGTCTCCCATCTTCAGGGCTCAGTGGCAGACATTTCTCCATCCCAGCAGGAGACCAGTCAGAATGCCTCCAGCCTCGGTGACTCGGGGCACGAGGGGGGCGAAGGCAGACCACAGTCCACAGCGTGGTGAGCAGTGGGGCCTGGCCACTCCAATGCCCAGGCCACAGTGCTCCTTAGCCCCCCTGGGTCTTTCCCCAAGGCAGGAGGCTGGGGGATTCATCCCTGGAGAAAGTGAATGTCTCTATGTTAGTCTTCTAGGGCCACCATAACAAAATGCCAGACTGAGTGACTAAACAACAGAAATTTAACTCTGTCACCTCTGGAGGCTGGAAGCCTGAGGTTGGCAGGGCTGTATTATCCTGAGGCCACTCTTCTTCACGTGGCCGCCTTCTTGTCACGGCTTCACGGGGTCATCCCTCTGTGTCCACGTCATCTCTTCCTGTAAGGACACCATGCATGTCAGATGAGGGCCCATCCTAACAATGCCATTTCCTAACAATGCCATTTACACTTAATCACCTCTTTAAAGACCCTGTCTCCAAATACAGTCACATTCGGAGGTACTGGGGGCCAGGATTTCACCATATAATTTTGGGGAAACAAAATTCAGCCTATAACAGTCCCCAGAGAAAAGACCAATGTACAATGTATGCTGTTGGACAGAAGCTAAAGAAATCTAAGAGACAGCCTGCAGCCTAATCAATACTATGGAAAATCTCACCAGTTAATCAGTGCCATATNCACTGCAACCCCACCTCTGGGGCTCAAGCAATTCTCCTGAGTCAGCTTCCCAAGTAGCTGGGATTACAGGTGTACACCACCATGTCCTTCTAATTTTTTGTATTTTCAGTAGAGATGGGGTTTTCACCATGTCGCCCTGGGTAGTCTCAAACTCCTGAGCTCAGGCAATCCATCTGCCTCGGCCTCCTTATATTCATATGTGTGTTTGTTTTATTGTGTTTTCTTATCACTTCAGCTTGTTTGTGTTTGTTCACATGTGTTTACTCTTAAGGCCAACACTCTTGAATTTATCTATTTTGCTTCCCTGTAAAGAGACTGACTATAAGCATTGGTCCTTACCAGGACCATTCCCCAAATATCGCCTTAGAACCATGGCCACAGACTGCATTCACTGCCGATAAAGGCCACAAAAAAGTCACAAAGATATCTCTTGGTCAAAAGGGGATAAGGCAAGAGATTGTGGGTTAATCACTATAAACTTCCCCACCAAGGGCCTATCCAAATTTCCTGAAGTTGCAGTCAGTCCTGCTACAGAAGGAGTGGCAAAGGCAGATAAATGACCACATATGAGCCAAGTTTGTGATTGAATCAGTAAAGCACACATTGCAGTTGTTTTGACGTATATTTAAAACAAAGGAAATTTACTTAGCTGTGCAGATTAGAAGTCTAATACATAATGAGCTAAGGACGCTTCTTCATAGGCAAAGCCTCCCATCCTAGGCCACCAGGTGAAAGAGGAGTCACTGGAGGAGAGTGGCTGTTACTGCAGTACACTAAAGATGACCACGCATTTCTTGACCTGCTTCCTGCATCCTTGACCCTTGAATCTGGGCTGACCCCACTGAGTCACTCATAACCAGTAGGACACAGCAGAAGTGATGTTCTGAGTCTCCTGTGGCTGATAACCAGGAGAAACTTGCAGCTTCCCCTGCAACACTCACCCAGAGCCCTGAGCTGCCACACAGCAAGTTCAGCTAGCGGTGGCCACCGTGCTGGAGAGGCCCAGGCACCAGGTGTGAGTGCAGCCGTCTCAGGCACCCCAGGGCAGTCCAGACACCGGTGACCCTACATCAGGTGACCCAGTTAATGCCCTATGGAGTAGAAGAGTCACCCAGCTGGTCTGATCTGAATTTCTGACCCACAAATTATCAGACAGAAGAAAATGTTGTTGTTCAAGCCACCACGCTTTGGAACCATTTGTTTCCAGCAGTAGATAATTTAGAACAGTCACCGCCCCCCACAGAGGGGTCATCTTTGCGGAATGATGCATGAGCCCTCAGGTTGCATCCTGGAAATGGGATTGATGGGAAAGCCAGGCAGAGGCATTGAAAGGGAAGCATTAACAAGCTGAGGCTCCTCCCCGCAAGTGAGATGCAAGGTGCGGCCAAAGACATACCCGTCTCTAGCCTCTGCTCAAAATTCTCTTCCTCCTGGAACCTCCTAATTTTGTTTTCAGCTACCAGGATTCATCCCTTATCCCAGGATGCCTCACTGAGGAACATTCACAAAACTTACATGAGCTCCTCCACTGTAACCTCCAAGTCAGAAGGACCATCAGAAGAGGCTTCTGCCTGTCCTACCCCGGGCTCTGGTCCAGCCCTTGGCCTGCTCGTGGTTGGCTGTGACTCCAGTAAGTTTAACAGCTTCCAACTGACCCAATGTGATTCTTCATTCAGCTGATTGTGATATGGGAGAAATGGAAATATGACAAAGCAATTGTTTGAGACACAGCAGATGACGCCCGCGTTGTACCCGTATTCCCTTTGCACTCATGGCTCTAACTGCAAATACCCGCCATGGCTCTGTTGGAGGCTTTCTCCACTCACACCAGGGTGCCCGGCCATGTGCAGGGGAGGGCCAAAATGTGGGGAGGTGAACACACGGGAGCAGCCCTCAAGCAACGGTGGAGGAGACTAGGGTTATGTATTCCAGACTCCTTGCTCCTAGAGGGGAGCCCCTGGGAATATTCTTCCAGATGTCTGCAGTGGGGCTGACACAGCCACCCCTGCTCATTCACCCACCCTGCACCGGCTCCTCTGCCTCCCTATCTCACCTCTCTACCTTCTTAATGGCACTTCCTGGGATCACCTCCAAGGAAGCTGCTTGCCCTCCTACCCTTGTCTCAGAGTCACCTCTGGACCCCGCTTAAGCTGGAAAGACATTAAGAACAAAGGGATCAGTTTCTAGTGGCACTTGAACATGTGTGTTATGTCAGCTCCTTCATAAAATCTTAAGTTACGGTAAAAGAATAAGGTGTGAAACCATGAAGGAAAAGAAAAGGATGTGGAGCAACAGGAAACAAAGATGTAAGCACATTTTGGAAGACGAAAGTTCACAAAGGAGTGGTGATTGTGCAGTGTGGCTGAGTCTGCAAGCCCCTGTGACAACAGCAGCAGGAATCAGCCAGTCCACTCCACCATCACCGTGAGGAGGCAGGGCTGGGGAGCTCCAGGTGTGAGGCAAGACGTGGCGAAGACATCCACCTGAAAGCAGTGCGTTTCTAAGTTGTACTTGGTAAAGCACCCAGTCCTGTCTCCCATCTTCAGGGCTCAGTGGCAGACATTTCTCCATCCCAGCAGGAGACCAGTCAGAATGCCTCCAGCCTCGGTGACTCGGGGCACGAGGGGGGCGAAGGCAGACCACAGTCCACAGCGTGGTGAGCAGTGGGGCCTGGCCACTCCAATGCCCAGGCCACAGTGCTCCTTAGCCCCCCTGGGTCTTTCCCCAAGGCAGGAGGCTGGGGATTCATCCCTGGAGAAAGTGAATGTCTCTATGTTAGTCTTCTAGGGCCACCATAACAAAATGCCAGACTGAGTGACTAAACAACAGAAATTTAACTCTGTCACCTCTGGAGGCTGGAAGCCTGAGGTTGGCAGGGCTGTATTATCCTGAGGCCACTCTTCTTCACGTGGCCGCCTTCTTGTCACGGCTTCACGGGGTCATCCCTCTGTGTCCACGTCATCTCTTCCTGTAAGGACACCATGCATGTCAGATGAGGGCCCATCCTAACAATGCCATTTCCTAACAATGCCATTTACACTTAATCACCTCTTTAAAGACCCTGTCTCCAAATACAGTCACATTCGGAGGTACTGGGGCCAGGATTTCACCATATAATTTTGGGGAAACAAAATTCAGCCTATAACAGTCCCCAGAGAAAAGACCAATGTACAATGTATGCTGTTGGACAGAAGCTAAAGAAATCTAAGAGACAGCCTGCAGCCTAATCAATACTATGGAAAATCTCACCAGTTAATCAGTGCCATATATGCAGAGCATCTGATTAGCCTGTTGGTGATCCTCAATGTTAAATAATAGCCAGTGATTTCCTGACACTTGAGAACACCTGTACCATGAAAAAAAAAAAAAAGAGAGAGAGACCTGAACAAATGGGTGAGGGTCAAGGGAAGGATTCTGATTGATAGAGAGACAATGCAGGAAGTAGAAAGTGTCTTTCAAAAAATCTATACAGTTAATATTTTCAGAGAGATAAGGAATGAAATCAACTTCCTGAAACCAAAAAGGAAAGTTGTGTAAAAGCAAAAGCGAGAGAACAAAAAGAGTAAACAAACAAAAGAGTAAACAAAAGAAAATTAAGGAATATGATACCCAAATACTATCCCATAGAAGGCTTGGAGAACGATTGAGGAAATGTCCCATAAAGTACAACAAAAGGAAAGAGGTGGACAATGACAAAAGCAAGCAAGAGAAGGGAAGACAGAGAGAAAGAAAGAAGGGAAGGAAGAGAGGGAGGGAGAGGGACAGGGAGGGAGGGAGGGAGACAGGGAGGGACTAAACACTCCCATAAAAGACATATAGTGGTTGAATGGAGAAAAAACAAGACCCAAATGATCTGTTGCCTACAAGAAATGCACCTTATGTATAAAGATATACATAGACTGAAAATAAATGGATGAACAAAGTTATTCTGCATAAATGGAAACCAAAAATAAACAGGAGTAACTATACTTATCTCAATAAAAGTAAATTCAAGACAAAACAAATAAGTTCAT
>NW_016824749.1:5193703-5303440 GCF_001698545.2 Rhinopithecus bieti | reverse complement strand
AAGGAAGGAAGGAAGGAAGGAAGGAAGGAAGGAAGGAAGGAAGGAAGGAAGGAAGGAGAGAAGCAAGCATGGGTTAGAGAATTCATTGAACATCAAAGCCCTTCAGACCAACATTTTAGAACACCTAGGTGGCAGGGGACTCCATCAGAGCTTCTAGAGAGAAGCAGCAGCTGCAGCAGTGAAGGGGTATAAAGATGATGCTAGACCTGTTGACAGTATTGGAAGTGAGAAGAGTATGGGGCAAGGCTTTCAGAAGTCCAAGGAAAAATCATTTCCAAAGTGGAATTCTATACTTTTCCAAACTGTCAGTCAAATGTGGCAGTAGAATATGGCCATTCCAGGCATGCAGAGACTGCCTCCCACGCACTGATGTTCCGAAAGCTTCCATGGTGTGTGTTGCAGGGACAAGTTTTCCTGAGACAAGACCTGAGATCTAGGAAATGAAAACTGTAACGTCAAAGGGAAGCAAAAGGAATTTCCAAGGTGAGGCATTAAAGAGCAATCAACTTCAATGGAGCAGAACACCAGGAGTGTGGTCCCAGGAAATAAGAAGGAATTAATAGGTCATCTGATATGTTTGATTATAGCCTGAAAAATTGTATTGAGAGGGTGTTAATGGATGTGGTAAAAACCACAGCAACTGAAGCCAGAAGAAAAGAGGCATAAACCAGTGCACTTGGCTTAGCAGTGAACATAACGTACGTAGTCAAAATAATGACCATATTAGGGGATGAAGGAAAGGAGAAGTGACAAAGGGGATGGGGACAGAGGTTTCCAAGAAAGTGAACTCTTCATCCACCACAATAGTCAGTCAGTGATAGGTAGCTGACAAATTGATAAATCAAGAAATTAAATATGCTTAACTCCTTAAGAAAGAAGTAAATACCAGATGGATCCACTAACAAAGTTCAAAATGTGTCTTTGAGAAAGAGCCTCAGAGGTAGAGAAGTATCCAAAGACATTGCTGCTGGTGTTTTATTTTGTACATCTTTTGGTGCCATGTATTTTACCAAACACTGTGAACATACTCCTTTGATAATAAAAATTATTTTAGAAACTAAATATATACATACACTTATCAGCAATTCTACTCCTAGCTATATATAGCCAGCAGAAATACATCTATATACTCATCAAAAAAAAAAAAAAAAAAAGACTAGAATGTTCATAGCAGAGCTATCCATAATAGCCCAAAACTAGAAACTATTCAGATGCTTTTCCACAGGGGAATGGACGAATAGACGGCAGTGCATTCCTGCAACAAGAGCCTAGTGAACGGATGGTCCATCACTGCACGCACAGGGGTGAGTCTCACACCCAGAGCAGAGGAGTCAGACACCATCATGCGTGTACTATGGGACCTATAGGGCGTACCAAAGCAGACAAACAGAATCTGGACTGTTGTAATTCAGCAAAGTGGGAACCGCTAAGGATGAGGGACAGTGAGGGGGCACAGGAAGGCCTTGGGGGTTATATGGCGCTGTTCTTAGTGCCAATGCTGGTTACATATGTGGTGGGCCTTCCCCAAGCTGTGTACTGATGCACAGAGCACTTCTCTATGAGTGTTCCACATGGTATACAGTCGTATGGGAGATACATATCACATTTTAAAGAAGAATGAAGGGCACAGGAAAAACCAGTATAAAGTGTGTGACCATTTACTGCTATTTGGATCTGACGAATAAGGAGAGTGACAGTTGTCAGTCCCACAGATTCTAGCCGTAATTCTGATGTAATAATAGAATATCTCATGATTTTAGGATCATTCCTATTCCTAAACGGCCTGCATGCTGGACCCCGTGGGGCCCTGAGGAAAGCAGGCGTGCTGAGGGGCACTGGTGAGGAGGGCCAGGAGGCGTTTGCAGAGGGTGGGCTGCTGGGGTGGATCCAGCTACTCACCTGGAGGAAGGTGAAGCATCATGGGCAGCCCCGTTAGCATTCAGAGGCCACCAGGATGTAGGACCTAGCTGAAGCCACCCAGACACAGAAATCCACTTCTTGGACCAGATCACGAGTGCCCCTCGCCCTCCTCAGGGGCTCCCGTCTCTGCTTCGCTTCCTCCTGAGCTCTGCGTGCTCTCACTTGAGCAGTGCCAGCCCCGCAGCCCCCTCCCTCTCAGGCAAACTAAGCCTGAATCTGTGAGAAACGAAGGCCAGCTTCTCCCTGGCCAGGGCCAGAGGCCAGTGACACCGTTTGGATGTTTATCCCCTCCGAATCTCATATTGAGATGTACCCCCCAGTGTTGGAGGTGGGGCCTGGTGGGGGCTGTTTGGGTCACGGGGACAGATCCCTCATGGCTTGGTGCTGTCCTCAAGACACTGAGTGCTCTGAGATCTGGTTGAGTAAAAGTGTGTGGCCCCTCCTCTCCCTTGCTGTCATGCTCCTGCTCTGGCCCTGTCACAGGCTTGCTCCTAGTTTTCCTTCCTCCATAAGTGAAAAGTCCCTGAGGCCTCCCCGGAAGCGGAGTAGATGCTGGCGCCATGCTTCCTGTACAGCCTCCAGAAGGATGAGCTACTTAAATCTCTTTTCTTTATAAGTTATCAGCCTCAGGTATTCCTTTATAGCATTGCAAGGAGGGCCGAACACAGTCAGCAAATGGAGTAAATGATAGCAGCTCCCCCGTCCAGCAGCAGCCTGGCCCAGCGGCTGCAGTTCCTGTTTATGTTTATGATGTTGTTATATGGTGATGTCTTTAAATTGAGATCCACAGAAGGGACTGGCCTTGAGGACAAAGACACTCAAGACGCCTCCCTGTGAGGAAGTCCCCTCCCTTGGATGTAGTGATTCAGACCAGCAGGAGGTGGAGAGGATCGGTGCCAGCACCCAGGTGGTGACGCAGCCATCCTCTGGTGTTTGAGTTGGGTTGTAACCAACAGTCGGTACATTTGGTTTCACAGTCCATCGCCTCCCTGCCATTTAGACCTAACTAACATCAGAAGATTTATTTTTTTATAGCTTAAAATATAAGGGTTACTAAAAAGGCAAGGGTGAGAGGTCATAAAAATAGACCTGGGCCTAAAAACATGCGGGAAACAAACGTGTGTTGGGGGGTCTGCGTGTAAGACCCTTTGCCTGAGAAGCCTCCCGTTCCTGTAGTTGCTGTTCAGTTTCTCTTACTGTCCGCATTAAGAATATTGAATCTGCCTCTTTGTCGAGTACAGCTCTCAGTACTTTGTCATTGCATGGCGAACATTAGATGATGATAAATAATGGAAATAACCTTTACAATAATGCAAAGAAATGTAATCCAGCCAGACAGGTGTCGGTACTAGAAAGAAAATGAACCATAAAACACCCGTGATGCTATACATTTCCAGAGAAATAGTTCGGGAGCCAGCCAGTGTCTTGCAGAAGCCCGTCCCAGATCTCGGGAGGCAGGTGTCTGGCGAGGGCGTAACTGCTGAGGACCCCCAGCTGTGCTGGCCCTGGTCCATGGACGACGCAGACTGTGGAAACATCGACCTTGCTCCTAAAAACTGACTGCAGGAGAAACAATGCAGCTTGGGTAGCCCTCAGAAAACATCATGATTTTTCCAAAACCTCGAACAACAGTGGATAATTTCTAGCCAAAGGACAAGCAAACTCCATGAAGAGGGAAGAGAAATGCCAGCCAGTGGGTCCTGGCCTGTCTGAGACAGCCCAGAGTCCAGCACTTCAGACATCTCCAGGGTGTCTCAGGGAAAGGCAGGTAGTGACGTGGCAGGGGACTGGAACTTGGAGGAGTGGACTCTGCCGCGGGGTCACTGAGAACTGGGTCCCTCATGGCCGGTGCCCCTTCCCTTGACAGATTCCATGCAGACTGTGGACCCCTGAAGTGGACAGGCGCTCTGGCCATGCCCTGCGAGGACGAAAGCCCTCCCTCAGTGACCTGCAGGTTTCAAGGGGCTTCCCCCCCCCCCACGGTCACCCCCATGTCCTTCATCTTGCAGCTGTTTCATTATGTCCACCCTGACATTGAACTGTGTGGAGTATGACCCCCCCGGCCCCACCCCAGCGACTCACTGAAGGTGAAAGAGATTCCCACGAGGCATGCAGGTGTGACGCCTGTTTCCCAGGGGCCTGGGAAGGCCCGCCCAGCACACAGCCTGGAAACGCCCGGAGCTTCATTTCGGGCACCACCACAGGCTCTTCTCCCAGCGGGATTGTCTGCCTTGCTTTCTCCCAGATCCATGCTGTCCAGTGTGGGACCCCCAGCCACAGGCGACTGTTTACTTTTAAATTAGTTAAAATTAAATAATATTAAAATTCAGTTCTGCAGTAACATGAGCCAAGCCCTGTAGACTTATCAGGTGGCACGGTCAAGCAGCATCTCCGTCCCCCAGGAGCCTCTGCACGGCTCTGATGTGGACCTTCCCTCCCCAGCTACTGCCCGGTCTCCAGCTCCTCTCACCCCCTCCTTTCCTGGGTTACCCAAGAAGCTGCCAATCCCTCCCACGCTGTCCTGCTGAGCGTGACACACTGCCAGAACTGGAGCCAAGTCCTCCCCATGCCCTGTTGAGCCCACAGGGCTTCCCTTTAATAGGTGTCACCGGCCCACAGAAAGAAGCATTGGACATAACTCATTCCTTTCTGGATTTGCCTATTTTTATCTTCCTTAGTAGCTTGTAGATTGCATAAAGCCAGTGACTGCCAGCCATGATTTGGGGCCTGCCTGCATGGGATTCTACACATCATGGAAATGTTTCTGGAGAGCATGAGTTACCCTTGGGAACACGGTAGGGGGAAAGCCTGCCGTCCCCATCATCGTGTGGTCATGAATGACACTCCCTGGGCCCTGTCTGGGCACTGCCAGGTGTGGGTGATGTGTCCTGCATTCAGCAAAGAGGCTAGCATCAACGCTGCAGTGCCTGAGTGCTGAGTGGAGACACAAGGGCCCAGACAGAAGCCTTTCCCTCAGCAGCTGCCTGGCAAGGCTGCTGGGAAGATACCATGGAGAAGCTGTGGCCCGGAAGATGAATAGTGTTAAAACAGTGACGGGTGATGAAAAGGCCACTGCAAATACAACCAGAGCGAAGGGAAAATCAGGGAGAGGTGGGGAGAGGCCTGGAGAGGGAGCCGGGCAACACCTGCCCTTGACAATTACGTTTGCATCTGTGTTTGGAGATGAAGTCAGCCTCTCGTTTCCCTTTCTCTGACTTTTCTTCTCTGGTTTTGGCATCAAGATTTTACCAGTTTTGTAAAATGAGTTTCTGTATTCTCTGTAGATGGTTCTTATCTGTTCATTTAATTATTGATAGAATTCATTTCTAAAGTAAGGTAGATTTTTTTCAACTATGCTTTCTTCCAGTTACTGTTCTTTCCCAGAAGTATCCATGAACCTGTTTCCACGCCAACAACAGATGCAACTTGGGCCTGTTTTGTGCTGTAGATAATAGGATGCCGAGTCTGGCTTCTTTTGTTCATCACTGTGACTCTGAGATTTATTCCATGACCATTTGGGTGCCATGACGGCTTGCCCTTCTATCACTGGCACTCATTGGGCTTCCAGGGCAGGGCAACCATGAGTCATACTCCTTTGAACATTCTTACAGATGCGTTTTGTGAACACATGAATAATTGTTGTTGGGTATTTACACAAATAAATGTCCACTCATTTACTGGAGTGGAATTGTTGTTGTGTAATGTATCTATATGTTCAGCTGTAAGAAATGCTCACCATTTCCCCAAGTGATGGCACGAATTTACATCCCGCCAGAAGTGCAGGGGAATTTTGGTTTTCCCACATTCTCCGTGACACTTCCTATTGCCTGTTGGCCGTGTCTTGGCCTTGCTGGAGGGTCCATGCATGTTCTAAGCATCCTGGGTTGGGCACGTGTGCACACACAGCATGCCTGGCCTCAGGAGGAGGGGCCTCCTCTCTTCCCCTCCTCCTTCTCACTTGTCAGCCACAGTGTCTGCCCTGTGGACAAGGTGTGGTTGGCAGGAGCAGATAGGGGACAGAGACGTCACAGTCGCCCCCAACTCAGATTGTCACAGGAGGCTCGTACTCTCGTACACAGCTTGCTTTCTCATCTGGGCATTTGGCAGGTTCTTCTCAGGCCCACACTCACCTTCACATGCCCAGCTTCAGCCTGCTGCACAGGCCCTGTGTGTCCCTCCACTTGCCCCTCAGTTGGGCTCTACTGGACGGGACCTAAGACCATGTCTGGTCTCTAGGGACCGCGTCAGCCTTTGTTCCTGGACCAGCCAGGGCCTGGCCATCTCCACAGAGCCGCACCCTCCTGGCCCCACCCCTGAGACTGCTGGCCAGCCATTCGCCTTGCAGACTCTCCAGGCAGGAACCGGCTGGCCATCCACCCGCAGTGCTGGACATGCATGGAGCCCACAGTGTCCCGTGGCAGCTGCACCCCTGCAGACTGAGTGAAAAACAAATGCCTGCCTTCTGTGGACGGAACCCAGGCTGAGCAACTGTCAGTCCTTCCAAATGCTTCTCAGCCTCCAAACCCTTTGTGAAGGCACAGGCTTTGAGGCATCTAAGCTGGTTCTGCTCTCTTATTTAGAAAACAGGCAAAGGCTGCTGGGTTGGGGGCGGGGAGGTCCCTGTCACCATCCTAGGGTGTGTCTCTTTTGATGTGGAGCCTGGGGTGGAGCTTCCAGCTGGACCTCCTGTTACAGAGAAAGTGAGCAGAAGAAAGAAGGAGGGAGGGAGGAAGGGGGAGGGAGGGAAGAAAAGGGGAGGAAGGAGGGAGAGAGGAGGGAGGGAAGACCGAACGAGGAGGGAGAGAGGAAAGAGGGAGGAGGTAGGAAGGAGGGAGGGAAGAGGAAGGAAGAAGAGAGGAAAGAGGGAGGAAGTAGGAAGGAGAGAGGGAAGATGGAGGAAGGAGGGAGGGAGGGAAGGGGGAGGGAGGGAAGAGGTAGGAAGGAAGGAGGGAGGAGGGAGAAAAGAAGGAGGAGTTAGGAAAGAGGGAGGGAACAGGGAGGAAGGCAGGAGGAAAGAGGGAAGAAGTAGGAAGGAGTGAGGGAAGAGGGAGGAAGGAGGGAGGAAAGATGGAGGAAGAAGGGAGAGAAGAGGGAGGGAGGAGAGAGGAAAGATGGAGGAAGGAGGGAGGGAAGGGAGGTAGGAAGGAGGGAGGGAAGAGGGAGGGAGGAGGGAGGAAAGAGAGAGGAGGTAGGAAGGAGGGAGGAAAGAGTGAAGGAGATAGGAAAGGGAGGAGGTAGAAAGGAGGGAGGGAGGAGGGAGGGAAGAGGGAGGAAGGGAGAAAAAAGGGAGGAAAGAGGGAGGGAGGGAAAAAAGGAGGAAGGAGGGAGGGAGGAAGGAGGGAGAGGAGGAAGGAAGGGAGGAGGGAGGGAGGGACAGGCCTTCAGCATGCCAGCATGTGCTAAGATACATTCTTCGATAAACCAGGGACCTCAGGTAGGCGTGAGAAGGGGAGACACGAGGGAACTTGGCCACTCCCCCAACTAGAGCAAGACCTGGATCCACCAGGTGCATCAGAAGGAAGCAGGGCCTAGAACCCACTCCCAGACCTCTCTGCCACCTCCACAAGAAGCCACTCCCTTCAGATAAAACCATTCTCCAAAATGTGGCCAATCTGCAGGGCAGGGGTTCCACCAGAGAGAATTGCTAGGGGGTTTCAGCACTAAACACTAACACCTATGGAACGTAAATTGACTTTGTCCCTCCACAAACTGGTCATTTCTCATCACGAAACCATGAGCAGCATGACCTTTACATGTAGATCAACAGCTCTTGGTCCTTTGACAACCAGTTCCTTTGACTTGGCCACTTGGTAGTGACCATTCTACCTAAGGATGTGTGACCCAGAGGTGGTACAAGGTGGCTGGACCTCAGTTCAGATGGTGACAACTTCAGCCAAAGCACATTTGTTCTGGCTGGCTGTCCTCTGCTTCTGTAACTTTTATTTCCTCAGTGTGAACAGCACTGCACTTGAGGGACTGGAAGGGGGTGCTTCTGTAACTGTCATTGCTATGGCACATGTTTCCTTTTGCTCTTCAATTTAAAATTCAGGTCTTCTACATATCTTTGCAACTAGGGAAGAGAAAGCAGGTCTTTTAATTCCAGAACCGCAGTGCACACATCACGCTCCAATGTAGGCTGTGCAGGAGCTCAGCACCTGGAGGGTTTCAGGTTGCAGGACATCTCCCTTGGGGGCTGTGTCTGATGCCCTGCAGCCAGCCCTGCTGATGGAGCCTGGCTGCTTCCTGCGTTCCCAATGATGAGCCCTTGTGCCCTGGGCTGTTAAGGCTCTGCCTCTGCTGTGAGCTGAAACGCTTTCTCTGAAGAGCCCTCGTGGTGCAGAAATAGTGTCTTTGGGTCCTGCTGAGCCCCTACCCCCAGCCCACCGCTGGCACAAGGTGCAGGCACCAGGCGCTACTTGGGGCTTCCCCAACCACCTGCATTTTCTAACCACCTGCACTTATTTTCCAACGAAAGGCCAATAAAGAAAGTCACAAACTTCACTTGCAGCCTGTCGGCAAGAGGGCAGGGAAGGAAAAGCCCAGCCACAAGAAATAACAATCTTGACAAACTTTTTTGCACCTACACACAAAGCCTTGCCTTCAGCTCAGAGACTCTTGGACTCAGGTCAAGTTGCCCTGCCCTCATGCACAGCAAAAACCCTTGTCAAAGAGCCGGGAGCTTTCATCCAGCAGCCGTCAGGATGGAAACATGTCTTCCCATTTGCACCCTGTCAAAGGAATGAGCACGCTGTTTCGCAGCCACAGTTATCCATTTTCTGAAACAAAAGGTTCACGTCAGGTAATCACCTTCATTAGACCATGTTGTGTGTTTTGTGTATGTAAATGATGTCTCTGCCTTGTGGGATTGGGCACCCCAGGAACTCTGGCTTCTATGACACGCAGATGCCGAGTGACATTGCTGAAGGCAGCCTGCTTGCTAAGGCTGCATCTGTTTGCTGTTTCTGACATCTCCAGCGATCCGGCCCCTAACACACCACATTCCCTCGGTTTCTTGTTAGAGCCAAACATATAAACCTGTGGATTGAGTTCCCCCAGCATGGAGAATGAGAATAAAGAACAAATGTGATTCTCAAGCAGACACGCCAGCTTGGGCATGAGAGCTCTGGTGCGTGTGTGTGCAGAACCTGCAGAGTTGGGCCAGAACTGAGGTCAACAGGTAGCCCTATGCCACTGCCTTCCTCCTCAACACCACCAGAGAGACTGGGACTGTGCCCCAGTTAGAGAAGTATCGTATTCCTCCCATCCCCCCAGAGCCCAGCCCAGGCCCCAGGGAGACCACAACACACAAGAGAGACATGGGCTCTACCTCGGGGAGCTTACCAGTGAGCAGGAAGGCAACTATTCCACAAGTGGGTACTCAGATGTGTGAGCCCTCATGAGCTCAGGAAGCCCAGCATGGGTGTTCCCACAGGGGTCAGGGAATGCTGCTGGCAGGTGCCCGGGCAGCTGTAGTGACTCCGCCTTCCTCTCCACACCCCTTTGCGTAGCCATGGAGATAGCACTAAGGCTGGTGATTATGGCAGGGACACAAAGCCATGACCCTAATGAGCGATGGCTCTTTGAGTTAGCGCTAAGGAAAGGCAATTAGAGGAAATTGTGTTCTAAGATGTGGGCCTGTGTGGGAGCGCTGCTGCATGAAACAGACTGGGCTCATCGCAAGTTCATTCATTCATTCATGTATTCATTCATTGTCCTGAGAGGCTTCCATTTTGCATCCCTTTACCTCTGCTCCCTCCAGCATTGTCCACAGTGAGCTCTCAAGCTCAGTTCCAAGATAAAAAGTTGGGGAGGAAAAAAACCAAAAACTAGCTTTTAGGATCCAAAAGCGAGGGGAGTGAGAAGGAAGCCAGGCATCCCTTCCCCACACGGCACAGACTTCCAGAGCTCAGAGACCGTGGAAGATGCAGGCTCATGTCATGAGTCATCTCTGAGTGTGAGCCTTTCTGGTCCACTGAAGAAGTGTTGGTATGTTTCAGCTGGTGTGTTTGAACGAACGACATGCCGACTCCCATACTCACCTATAAAACCTGGGAATGTCACTGACCTTAGGTGGAAATGGGACCCGGTAGAAATCTGGCTTTGTGGAGACAGCCATGAGAGTGAGCTAGGACATTCTGCCAGGGTAGTCCTGACCACAGGGGGCCCGCCGGTGGCTTGGGGTCAACCCTCCTCAGCATCACGTGGGCTCCCAGGGCTCAGTGCCTTGGTAGCATCCCACCCCATCTGCCAAATGAGCCATTTTACTCCGGTGGTGCCTCCATGGTGGCCTCCAAAACCTCTATGTTTCTATCTCCTCGTGACCCCAAGAATCATGAATTTGATTACACCAACACCTGGTTATGTCATTGAGCACTAAGGAATATAGCTGTTAGTTTTATATCAAATGATTTTATTGATGGATGAATTTTACTAACGCCAGCCATGTCCAGGGTGGGGACGGTCAGGAAGTGAATGACTCATGGCCACGGCAGGCAAGGCAGCTGAAGAGGAAGGTCTCAGGCGTCCTCCAGTGGGTTTCATGATCTTATGCCGGAGTTTCTCTAGGGGAAATGAGAGCTGTCATTGCCTTCTGCACACCTCCAGTGGGTAGCAGAGATTCAACAAGATAGGTAGAAATATGCTTTAGAAAATTACGAGTTATTCAAATAAATGAGCACACCATTCTTGGGTAGAAAGAACGGCACTGGAGGAGTCATATCTAGCCCATCCCTCAATACTGGTGCTGGAGATCCCAGACCCCACACTGGTGGAACTCAGTTGGGCTACTCCCAGCTTTCTCTTATTCCCTTGGGGCCAAGTAGAAAAGAAGTCTGTCTTCCCTGCAGTTGTGGGGGAACAGCAGCAGATCCCAGCCCCACATTCGTTTCTTGCCGTTAGAGAACTGCCCTGGTCATAGCAGGTGTGAGCACAGTTTCCCCCTCAGCCTTCTCTGCATCGACAATGCCTTTTTCTGAATCAGCAGCCATAGATGAGCCCTCCATTCACTGCTTGTTCCAACTTGCTTACCATGACTTCCTTTTTCTTCTCCAACTCTGCAGACCAACAAAGCCGTGGCCAAGGGGGACTTGCACCAGGCCAGCACCAGCTCCCGGCGGGCCCTGTTCCTGGCAGTGCTGTCCATCACCATTGGGACTGGCGTCTATGTGGGCGTGGCCGTGGCCCTTATCGCCTACCTCTCCAAGAACAACCACCTGTGAGCTTCCTCCAAACAGAGGGGGAGCGCCCGGGGCCAGGTCTGTGTGGACGTGGAGGAAGCAGACATACCGCATGATGCTGTACAGTACAAATGATTGCCAAAAGATGCCGCGAAGCCCTGGGATTTCCTACCCATGAATTTCTTTTGTTTTTATCCTTTAATTTCATGTTCACAGCACTGTGTAGAGCACCAGACAGACGGGCACTGCTAATGCTTCCAAAGGAAAGCTCCAAAGATCCCAGCCCGCAGGGCTGTCTCTGGATGGATTCTGGTGGATGAATGGCAACGTGGCTCTCTGCAGCCTGCCAGTGCCCAGAGTGCCACCGCATGAGCAATATACAAACAGTCCAAAAAAGTGTTTATTTTTTATGGAACACGGTGCAATAGGCAGAGGACAAGGGACACATCACTCTTCTGTCTGTGGCCCTGCTGGAGTCCTTTGTGCCCCTTCTGAGTCCACACGCCTTCCCTGCAAGATGAGAATGGGGCTGGGAAAAAAGAGGTGACACCATGGCTGGCAGGAGCCCCGCTGCACTGCTCTGCAGATCCATTGGCCTGACCCTGGAAGCAGAGCTAGCCCGGGACCTGCCCCTGTTCCTTTCCCTACACACCACCCCAGCCTCAAGATGTCGAGCCACTCCAGAACGTGTCTACACTCCACAGCTACCCCGCAGCAATACGCACTCTTGGGACCTCACTGATCTAGGATGGGGAGGCAGGCCACCGCCCCTCCCAACACTCCTCAAGAAAGAGCCCCGCGGTTGCTCCAGAAACTTGAGGCACTGCAGCCGTGGGCACTGCCTCAGCGTAAAGACACAGGGGCGCCTCCCAATCACCGCGCTGGCGGATGCTCACCCCGTCATAAGCAGAAACTAGTGATCCTGGAAACGAGATGGGCCTTACTCTGTCGACTAAATGAATAGCTATTTTCTTGTCATTTTTTAAAGTGCAACTCTTGCTTCATGCTGCTTAAGTTACCAGACGAATGCTGAGAAATAAGTAATCACAGACATTTTAATACCATTTCATTGCTGTTTTACGAGTGTTCATTACTTAACAAAAAATTATCTTTTAGCTTTTTCGCTTAAGACTTTTCTTTCTGATGAATAGCTGTCGTTGGGTTTCATTTATACTTTCCCCTGTGGTTTAAGGAACTGCAGAGCCACCCAGGCCTCCACTATGAAATAGTAGGGGGGTCTCCAGGAGAACCGAAGTCCCTGCCGCTTCAGTTTCCACCAATAAATATGATCGTCCTAATCCCCTCAGTGGACGCAGAGACCCCCCTCTCCAGGACAGTGGCTCCGCCTGCAGCACTTGGCAAATTCCTGAGGCCTGGGTCAGTCCCAGGCTGACTAGATTGGTCAAGATGTGGCCTAGTAACTGCAACGTGAAGCCAAGGTTGAGAACCACTGCCCTGGAATAAGGACTACGGGTTTGATCCTTCTTCCTGACACTGTCCTCCTTGACCTTGAACATTTAATATTCTGAAAATTATTAGCACTGTCTTCCCAGGTCAAATTTGAGATCCATCTAGCATGTGTCTCTACTGGATGGTTCACAGGGACTATAGGATTTTAACCCTAAGAAGTAGATAGGGAAGCCAGCCCACACCCCTGTAGGAGTTAGAGTCACCAGCCATGGAGGGCATAGGTTTAGGTTCAAACCAACCTGGAATTGAATCCAGCTGTGCTACTTTCTAGCTCTGTGATCTTGGGTAAAGGTTTACACCTCGGTCGGGCACAGTGGCTCACGCCTGTAATCCCAGCACTTTGGGAGGCCAAGTTGGGTGAATCACGAGGTCAGGAGTTCGAGACCAGCCTGACCAGCATGGTGAAACCCCTGTTTCTACTAAATATACAAAAAATTAGCCGGGCATGGTGGTGCATGCCTATAATCCCAGCTGCTCGGGAGGCTGAGGCAGGAGAATCACTTGAACCTGGGAGGTGGAGGTTACAGTGAGCCGAGATTGCACCTCTGCACTCCAACCTGGGCCCGACAGAGCAAGACTTCGTAAAAAAAAAAAAAAAAAAAAAAAAAAGTCTACACCTCTCTGAGCTTCGTCTCTACGTCTCTAGGAGAGGATAATCAATAAGGCCCATTTTGTGGGGTTGCTGGGGAAGGCACTTAGGCACAGACCATGGCTCCTGGCAGGAGCAGGTGGTCATAGTTACTATCATGTCCTTGATGGGCTATCCCATGGCTGGTCTGTGTCCCTCCATCTCTCAGGGTTCATTTATCACAAGCCATTGTGTCAAATGGGCTTCTTTGTACTTGTCCTGAAATGATCCATTTTAAGTTCAAAGGCTCCCTAAAGGTGCATACCTTTGGATGTGGTAAAGAAGTAGAACCTGTCTGTATATCCACACCCATCATTTCTGTCTATACTGTCACAGTCACCCTAAGCCAGGCCCTTAGTGCCAGATACTTTACCTCTGCTAGACCAACTGCCCATCTTATTCCAGCCTCTGTATTTCCAGATGGAAAAGCCTCAGTTCCCAGGGGTTTGGCCCTATCTAAGTTGTCAAGCTCTGCCGAGTCTTTCTCAAGGGCTTTACCTATGGGTGTAAATGGTCATAGTGGGCACAGGGGACAGGGCCAGCTGAAGGCAGCCATGGGGCCCAGCAGCTCACCTGGCAGCTAGGCATAGTGTGTGACAGCCCTGCGACTGGCTTGGCCTTGGTGGCAGGGAAAGTGACTGAAGGTCATCTTCAGTGGCTGTGTTAGTGACTGCTGTCAGCTGAGCCATCTTCCGAGTGTGTTGGAGCAACCTGCACCTCCCTAAACCTGCATCATTGTTGTTAGGCCCACGTGGCATCCACTAAGCACAGCTATGCCAGGCACACATGACCTAGCCTCATCCTCCCAATAGTCCCAGCAGGGAGGTGTCCCCACCTCCTCCCCAGGTGTCCCTGCCTTCCCAGGCATCCCCCCACCTCCCAAGGCATCCCTATATCCCAGGTACTCCCACCTCTCCAGGTAGCCACACCTCCCCAGGCATCCCCACCTCCCCAGGTAGCCCTGCCTCCCCAGGCATCCCCCACCTCCCAGGTACCCACACCTTCCCCAGGCATCCCCATCTCCCCAGGTACCCCCACCTCCCTAGGTACCCCACCTTCCCCAGGAAGCCCTGCCTCCCCAGGCATCCCCACCTCCCCAGGTACCCCTGCCTCCCCAGGCATCCCCACCTCCCCCAGTAACCCCTGCCTCCCCAAGTACCCACCTCCCCAGGCACCTCACCTCCCCAGGTACCTCCACCTTCCTGGGCTCCCCCTCCCCCAGGGAATCTTCGCCACCTCCCCAGCTACCCCCACTCCTCCCCTAGGTAACCCCACCTCCCAAGGCATCCCCACTTCCCCAGGTACCCCCACCTCCCCAGGCGTCCCCAGCTTCAGCAAGTGTCCCAACTGACTTGACCAGGTGTCATACCCCAACTATTCCCAGGGAACTACAATGAGTTCTGAGGAGAACATGGTAGGGGAGGACCCATCATTGGTCACCATGCCATCTGCAGCTGCCACAGACAGACCACACAACTAACCAGGAACCAGGCCCCCTGACACCAGGACCAGCCCCTCCAGAGCTGGAACAGGGCTTCCCTCAAACTCAGCCAGCTCTACAGATGGCCCTGCCCTCTGCAGTAGCCTATGGATTTAAAATGACCAGTGGAGCAATCTTCCTGCTTACCAATTGCCGCTCCCATGCCCTGGATACCAATGTCAAGTGGAGCCTGCACTGAGATCATGGCCAAAGCCGCCCTCCAGAGCCGTGGCCTGAGTTCAGGATCTGACCCCTGAGGTTTATAGCATCCCTCAGAGGCTCCTAGTGGACCGGCTGAAACGCCTATCCTTATGAGGACATTTTTGTGCTTCCCTCTTCCGCTCAAAGTCTACCTGCATTAGTTGCCATCCGTGCTGACACCTGTTGATCCAATTTGCCAATAGGCCATTAACTGTCCCTCCATAGCCTGAGCTGAGGCTGAACCCTCGGAAATCACAGCCACCCCACCTCCGATCTAGGGATGCCTCCCTGCCTCTGCTTTGTGCTGATAACACTGGGATCAATGGCATCAGGCTGTGGCTGTGCTGTCCCCACCCGCATGACCTCTTGGAAGTTCTTCCCTGCTCTTCAGAGTGAGCTTGGCTGTCCGAGGGATGGGGGCTTTGCTCCCCTGATGCTGTTGTCTGAATAGTCTGCTCATCTTTGAAAGTAACGGTGGATGCTAGACCAAGACACAGGAGGTCTTCAGACTGTGGGCTCCCTGCCAAACAAGCATGTCCACTGAGTAAGGAATTTGTCAACCGCCTGAGCCTCACAGGAAAGAGTCAAAGCTCCCTGTGGGGAGAGGGCAGAAGGGGCAGGATCTGCTGACCCTGCATTTAAGGCGCAGCAGGACTCAGGATCGCAGGGGCAACTTCACCTTCCCACAGGAGTGAGGGATGGGCATGGCCTGGGGCCTCAGAACAGGGTCCCCAGAACAAGGTCCCCAGAACAGGGTCCCGGGAAATGAGAAGATTGAGTACAGCTGCCCCATGCACGAGGAGATGGGGATGGCTGGGATGGAGTTCCAGGCAGGTGTGCATAACGGGATGACCCCTCCCCACCGGGCAGGGGAAGACCCTGAGGGCTCTAAGGATTTGCCCAAATCTACCAGGTGGAAAAGAAGCAGATGGGTGTGAATGTGGGTGACTCCACGCAGAAGCACCAGACTGGAGACATTCCCAGTGGGTGGGGCTGGGCTTGGCTTTCCAAACCCAAACAACAGGAGAGGGCCAGTTCATGCTGCAGGGAAACCTGTATTTGCTTGAGCCGAAACCAGCCTCTACTCTAGAAGAAAGGTCAAGGGCTTGTTCCTTTGGGTTTTGTTGCTGGTCCTGCTGCTGCTGTTTGGTTTGGTTTGGTTTGGTTTGGTTTGGTTTGGTTTGGTTTGGTTTGGTTTTGAAAGCCCATGGGGTAGGACAGCTTTCTTCAGGAAAGCTTTCAAGGCCCAAGGACAACAGCATGCAGTCAGGGCTGAGTCCTGGCCTTCACACTGAGGACACTGACCCCCACCCGCTCCAGGATGCCCACTGTGAGCCTCTCACACTGGCCCGAGGGCGACCTGAAGGGCCTGTAGGCACTGTTGACAGCTGCCTCTGGTCGCTTCTGTCCAGCAGAGGCCACAGACCAACCGCAGGGCCTACAGCTGCACATGCTAGAGGCTCCACAGGAGAGAATGAGGAATGCTGAGGGCTGAATCCAGGAGAGCTTCGCTGGGCTCCCAGGGCAGGCTCGTACCCAGGGTTCCCAGGGCAGGCTCGTGTACAGGGCTCCCAGGGTGGGGTCCCAGGGCGGGCTCGTGCACAGGGTTCCCAGGGTGGGGTCCCAGGGCGGGTTCATGGGCAGAGCTCCCAGGGTGGGCTCCTGCGCAGGGCTTCTGCGAGGGTGGGCTAGTGTGCAGAGTTCCCAGGGTGGGGTCCCAGGACGGGCTGGTGTGCAGGGCTCCCAAGGCGGACTGGTTCCCAGGGCTCTTGGGGCAGGCTCGTGTGCTCCTCACATACTCCAGCACAACTGGAGCATCGCTTCCAGGCCTTCCCATCACAGCGCTAAAGCCATTAGGAGCAACAAGGACAATGTCTTTGTCCTGATTCTGACCAAGGCCCTCTCTGACTTGCATTGCAGGCAACTCCATTGCCTAATGTGTGCCTACAGTCACCATGCTGTGTCCAAATATCACAATGAGGAGCCACAGGCACACAGTTCCCAGATTAGATCTGAATATTTGCCTTGACCTCTTCTTGAGATTTCTGCCTCTGCTCCAATCCAAGACAAGTGCTGTGGCTGCCCTGGTGTCAGACCTGGCTTCTCAGTGCCACTGCACCCGTCCCATCAATGCAGGGGCCAACGTGGCGGATCTGGGCTCCAGACTGCGAGACAAGTGTCCCCTCAGCTGAGCATGTTGTCAGTCTCCTCCATCACCCTCATGTCCTTTGCTCTAGTACAGAATGAGCCCAGGGCTGCGCTTGCCCCAGACAGAGAGAATTCAGCACCCGGGCCTACACTCAAGTCAGTCAAGGCTGAGTGAAAACGAGGTGCTCTGGGAGGTGCCAGATAGGTCCTGGAGGGCATATCCCCTGCACCTCCTACTGCGTCTAGGGGACTGAGCTTTGCTTTTTACTGAAACCAGGTCATTCGGGGGCAAATTTGAATATACATAGAGATGGCAATAAGACATTTAAGAGACAGGGAGGTGACACAAAATCACGGTATATGAACCATCTCCTCCAGCTCTAAGCCAGCGCTCTCCATTCTCATCGACCTTTGCTTATGACACCTTAGGACACCTGAGTCCAACTCATGACTCAGCCAAAAAATGGACAATGATTTGGATCTGTTGTCTATATATGCCAGAGCATCCATATTTGGGTTCCAACTATTCAAGATTTGCAGGTGGAACAAGATGGTCTCAGTTCCCCTAACTCACCTGAGCTAGTGTCTTCATTCCCTGGATAGAGTTGGCACATTTTAAGCAGCATCTGTTTTTCTACTGAATTGGCTGATGAAGTGTTCCTGCTAAGTAGAAAGAATCTGCTAAGGTGGGCTCCGACTTGCTGAGGGCTGAGTTGGCGAAAGGGCCGATGAGGAGCTGGGAGACCTCTCCTGCTTAGCACAGTGAGTGAGTGAGTCTTCCATTATTCTCTCAAGACGTTCTTCTGTCATTAGCGATGAGGGATGGTCACTGTCCCGCCACAATCTTTAATGTAGAAAAGAGACTAGGCTCACTTGCCCTTCCTTTTAGTTCACAATGGAATAATGGGAAGGAATTAAATGTAAAGCTTTGTTATTACTCCAAGAGAAGAATCCAGCTGTTCAGGTGTTCTAAACCAACTCTCCATCTGGTGTGTGTGGATTCTCAAACAATAGGTGCTTTAAAAATAATACATACCTTAAATTTGAAGAGTGCATTGGAAACTGGTCTGCTTCATATTCTCAGCAGTCCTGTGCCGCATCTGAAATGCAACTCAAAAGGCTGCTTTCCTCAACACCCCTGGGTGACAAACCCTGCCTTGGGCTCAGCCAAGGGGCAGTGAGGCCAGTGCCCCACAATCACGGTTGCAAGATGGCCACAGCACTCCCTGAGTCTCACCCCACTGAGACCCCAGCACAGAGGGTGCCTGGCTTTGTTCCCCCTTGCACTGAGCATCCTCTTTGGGGAATATGTGGCACCAGGATGATTTGCACCAGGAGAGAAGCTGGGAATGTCAGGCTTCTTCCAAATGCCCTCCCCTAATGTGTGGCTTCCCCTGGAGCAGGCGCAGCCTTTCAGACATGAAAGGAACCTCCCCACAACCCCCTCCCCAAGGCTTCATCTGAGTCCAGTTCACAAGAAAGTGATGATTGCAGTGGTTGATGTGGAAGGCACAAGCTAGGAGAACATGAAGCCGGGGGCCTGGGTGAGCCACCTGCGCTCAGGGATAACCGAGGTCTGACAACAAATGGAATCAGCAACCGGTGTCAGCTTTGTACCCACTCACAGGAGATACTTGTGAAGGTTTGGGGAGACATTTTTGGTTATCACAACTACCCCTCTTATGGATAGAGTCAGGGATGCTGCTCAACATCCTACAATGCCCAGGACAACCCCCCACAACAGAATGCTAGACGACCCCAAACATCAGCAATGCTAAGAAACCCTGCACTATGCCACCTGGCTTGGTTACTCGCAACACGAACATTCACATTTTGAAAAGTGGCTCTGAATTAGGAACCACCCAGGTGGAGCCTGCCAAGTACGCTTGGAATCCACTCACAGACCTATGAAAGGGCTTCCCTGAACGCCCCCATCATAGTTTAGCTGAAGAGAGGAAGGGAAAGCAGAGAGAGGGAACGAGGGAGCCACCCCTCCTCTGAGCCCTGCAAGAAGCCTGTGGAGTCGAATATCGCTTCAGCTGCCCTGTGCACACCTCCACCTGCCGTCATCAGCAGTGCGCCAATTCCAGTCAAACGGGAGCAGTGAAATAGCCAGAGCTGCCCACTGGAGGTGGCCTGGGGCTTTGTAGAGAAAGCTTTCAGTGTCGCTCAATCACTGACTCCCAGAAATCCTCTGATCCAGAAAGGGCTGTGGATTTCATCCACAGAGGACAGAGACAGGGCCCCACAGGAGGGGCATGAGCCCAAGTCAGCCAGGTCATGGTAGGTGGGGACTCAAGTCTGCTGGGTGGTGGCCGAGCCTCCTTCCCCAGCTATTCCACTGTGTGTGAGGATCAGGGTCTAACCAGGTGGGGCACAGGCATCACCAGCAGCCTTGCCATCCTTTCCAGAATGGTGGTCTAGATGAGGCTGGGGACCACATGCTCTCCACTGTGTAAGCTCTGGGCAAGAAATCAGACCCATGGGGCAGGGCTGCTCACAGAAAAAGTATGGTTCCTTCCACTCCTTCCCCATGAATTAGGAGAGGACTGCATTTGAAAAGAGGTTGGACAAGGCCTATCAGAGTCTGCAGGGGAGGTTTGGGCTTTAATTTAGTTATCTGCAGGTTTATTCATTCTCAGTCACTCAGCATCACTGTGGAATAAAGCCAGAGGTGCAATGCATGGAGCAGGCATTCCATGCCCCCTCGCGAATGCCAGGGAAGTTTGACAAGCACTGCTGAGCACCTGCTGTGTACAAGGGTTAGAGTGGGCCCTTGGGAAACAAAGACGAGGAAAGGGGCAGAGCTGGAGAAGTACACAGCCTCACTGGAGACAGTGCAGGGGTAGAACCAAGGCTACAGGCCAGGGGCCTAGGGAAGGGACCAAGGCCATAGACCGCCCAAGTCCAACAGCATGCGTTTGTGGTGGGAGAGGCTGCTCAGGCTGGAGTAGCAACCTCGAGGGAGACTCGGTTTCCACTCCAACTCTCCTGGGAGCTTCATTCATTCTTCCAGCTTCTTGGGACACTCTTCCAGTTCTTAGGCTTCCATCAACCCTTCACAAAAGCTGCATCTGGCCCCATGTGCACATATCCCTGGTGCTTGCGTGGGTGGCAGGTTCCCGCCCGCCCAGCTCTGTCAGCTTTGGGAGAGATGGAGGTGGTGCTCCCCAGGACCCTCACACCTGGGTGGTGGTCTCCCTTCCTAAAGGGGATCAGTGAACGGCCACAGTGCTCTCCTTCAGTCACTCAGATGGCCACTGCTGAGTATTGCCTGTGGCAGGGTACGTAAGGCAGGGCCTTGTTTCTAATGGGCCGAGAAGGTCATCTTGACCATAGGGTGCTGGCAGCAGAAGATTCATTCTGGGGTTCTCCCTTTTCAGTCCCCAGTTATGCCCCTTCCTCACACTGAGGATGAGGGGCACTGATAGAGCGGTGTGGCACGGAGGGAGGCTTCTGCCAATCATGGAGCATTCTATGATGTCATCTTCATCCGTACCATGGTCTCAGGGGTCTGTATCCTTATGATCCCCATGTCCCAGAGGGAAGGCCAAGGCTCAAAGAGGTTAGGAAATAAATCATCCCAGGTCACACAGCTGGTACAAATCTCAGTTATGCTCCAGCTCCGCCCAAATCCCAGGTTGGTGGTCTCAACTCCTACACACTCCACTCTCAATATGCGCCTTCTGGCATAATTAGCTTTGCTGGCTGCTAGTCTGAAAAGGAAATGGAGGTGTAGCCTTCCCAGTTTTCCAGGTGTGAGGTTCTGGGACTGAGAAGGCCTTGTCCACCCTCTCCACTGCCCTTGATTGAGATTCCTGGTACCTACCACTCACCTGGGTACATCAATCAGATTGTATTTTGGTCTTGGGAAAATGAAACTCAGGTCTTCTCTCTGGAGGGGAAGGTGATTGGTCCTAGAAAAGAACGGGAGGGCAGCCCGTGTGTCTGGAGGCCCCTACACTGCCAGTATGTAGCAGACACTGTCACAAGCCCTCCCTCTGAAGCCCCACCACAGTCCTCAAGGGGGATATAGGCTCTAACCTTCCCATTCTACAGATGGGGAAACTGAGGCTCAGAGAACCAGTACTTTGCCTGATGACAGAGCTGGTCCACAACAGGCCAGAGTCAAAGTTCAGGTCCAAGTGGCTCCCCAAGAGGACAAATACCCAAAACACACCCATCTGGAGAGTGGCCTCTTGAGGAGTTGCCTGTATTTTTTTGCCCGGGCTGCCGTAACAAACATCACAGACTGGGTGGCTTAAACAACAGAAATGTACTTCCCACTGTTCTGGAGCCTGGAAGTCCCAAATCAGATGTCAGCAGGATGGGTTCTTCCGAGGTCTCTCCTTGGCTCGCGGGCAGCTGCCCTCTTCCTGAGTTTCCCACGTACACATGCCAATCTTCTAATAAGGACATAGCCATCTAGGATCAGGCCCACCCCTAGTGACCTCATTTTAACTACCTCTTTAAGGATTCTATCTCCAAATAGTCACATTCTGAGGCCTGGGGATTAGGACTCCAACATATGAGTTTTGAGGGGACACAACAGAGCCCAAGTCACTGTCCAAGCTAGTGCATCTCCCATCCCTGTGGCCTCCCACTCTCTTGTGCAGATATGCCGCCAAGCCCCTTACCACCACCCAGGAGAGCTGCCCTCAGCCACGCCCACATCTGTCTGTCTGTTTGTCCGCCCACATCTGTGGGCCCCACATCAGTGCTGTGTTTGATCCATGAAGGGTTCAAGCTGTGCATATATGGTCAGTGGGTGTTCAGTATGTGGACCCCTTCTTCCCAAGGCTACAGAGAGCCCAGCTGGCATCTGCACAGAATTCAGACTTGGCAGTGTCGGCTGAGCTGGGGATACTGCCCACAGCCAGGATCCTGCAGGCAGAGGGCAAGAGGACCTCTACGATGAGGAGCTCCCCAGCTGGGGGCTGTGCGCCCCCCACCCTGCCTGTCTGCAGCCCAGCCATGACTGAGTTGTGAGAGAGACCCAGAGAGGCTTCGCCACTCAGCCCCGGGGCTCTTTCCCTGTGTCGAGGAACTCCTTGGGAACCGGCATGCACCGGTCAAGTGGGAGTCAGTGGGGCCTGCCAGGACAAGGACCTTAGACCAGGTGAAGATGCCTGGCTGGACACGGGGGACCCCAAGGTGGGAGCAAAGAGGATCATTGGAAAGGATGGCATTGGTGAATGTGCTCACACACACTGGGGGGGTGCCCCTAGGGAACTGCCAGGGATATTTGACAGGCAGATTTTCAGACTGATGAAGTCCTGCCTGAACCTACCTGAGGGTAAGAGTCAACCAAGTGTGTGCAGCTTCTGCTACCACAGCCCCATGTCCCACAAGCAGCCCACTTAGACTGGCTGCCCCACTGTGAGAAGCATGACCACTGACAGCCTTTGGTGCTAGAGCCACGGCCTGCTCTCCCTGGGGCGGCCGTAGCTAGTAACCAGGCCAATCAGAGGCACAGGTCTGGCCTTTCCCACCCAGACCAGTTCTTCCCACCAGCACCCTGGGCTTAGAGGTGCCCAGAGGTTGCCCTGCATCCTGAAGGCTCCTCCTGCCCAAGCCCACAGTCTCCACGGCTGGTTCACAGGCATCACTCCCACCACAAGCCTCTCCACTGCACACCTTGGTGCTGCTCCCTGGAGAGCCTGCCTGCACCTGCCTCCCCCGGGTGAGGTCCAGGGAGATTAGGACTCAGGTGTTAGGAAGGTGAAGCCCAATCTTGAAAAGATGAAAAGATAACCATGAGCAGCTGCAGCCTAACCCATGTGACTCCCGCACCATTGAAACCAACAATCCATCTTTCAATTGGAGAAGCCCCTTGCCACAGCTCACTTTGAGCCCTTCTCCCATATGACGGACTCAGCCTTTTTCAGTGACTGGCTCCATGGCTCGGGGCCCTTGCGTTCCCTTAGGCTCCTGCCTGCTGGACCCACCATATTCTTCCACAGCATCCATCTATCCTCTTCATCCCTCCCGACATAGAGGCCCCTGCGCTCATGAAGCAGGGTGCAAGGAAAGAAGCACACTTTGCTCTGTGGCAGCTGCAGCTCTGTTTTCAGCCCACACGGACTCATTTTGATGGAGACAAGTCTGACAGGCTTAGAAAACTTACTCGGAATTCTCAGCACAGTGCAAACTTTTGTCTCCTCTGCAAAAAAGAGGTGGCCTGTGTTTGTCTATAGAAGGCCCCTGTTAGCAGAACCTCCAAGGAAGGTCATAGTGAATGTTTGGGGTAAATGTTTGCAGAACCGTCATTTGAACAGCACCACGGTAGGTGATACTGTTTTTCATTCTGTGATTTCCTGTGCAATTAAACTCTCTTAATCTTCACTTGCCTCTCACCTGTGAAACAGATCTCCTCGGAACTAAGACTCATCTCAGTTGTTCTAGGAGCAGAACTGAACTGTGATAGTGCAGCTAGAAAATACTTGCTGCTTCTAAGTTATGCACCAAAGAGAAAAATAAACACTTCTTAGCTTGAATATTACAGAAACAAATTTAACTTCTTGGAAGATGAACCAGGCCAGATCTCCCACTCACACTGAAGCCACAGCTCCTGAAGAATGGCCCTGGAGAATATGAAATGACAAAGAAGTCTCGAGCAATTGGACTGCTCTCGGGGTCAGCTTCTGCTCTCTCCACAGCCCAGGGGTGTTTTTGGTGCCCTCCTGCCGTGATCCCAGGTGCAGAGAAGGCTACAGCGGTGCAGCTCCCATAGTTTCTGCCCACCCACCCCCACAAGCTGAGGCTTTTCTTGCATTCATTCAGGGCCTTCCAGACTCAACTTTCCAGTAGAGGGCTCACATTCTTCTGGCTCGTATCTGATAAGACTAAGGTTTTCTACCCCTGAGGAGCGCCCTGGGTACCGCTGCCCTGGAATGCCAAAGGTCAACTCTGAATCCTCCCAGTAGCACCCTGCCAGGAGATGGACATCTGGCAGACCAAGCACCTTGGCCTCTGATGTAGTGGGAGCCCCTTCTCAGCCCATACATGACCCATGACCACACCCTGCCTATATTTCAAGGCCAGCTGATACCCACCTGCTCCAGAAAGCCTTCTTTGACACTTCCCCAGCCTGCAGGAACCAGGACCAATCCAAATTCCAGAGCCTCCAGCATCAGGCCCCACTGGCCACTCAGTCCCAGCAGAGGGCCATGCAGGGCTGACTGCTAACCACTTATCACATGCATTGTGGTTGCAGACCTGCCCAGTGATCCAGCTGCTCTGAGCTCAGAGGTTACGGTGTCAGTAAGGGCAAGGCTCCTTCCATGGGGGAAGACAACGACCAGGCAAACCAACAGACAGGCCAGCAACCACAGAGAATGGGAGGACTCAAAGAGACAGGCAGCAAGGGAATGGGTGCCACCAGGCTTGGAGGTGCCACTGGAGATGGTCCGGGGTGACTTTAGATGTCCCCAAGCCAACTCAGTTGCCATTGACACAAAAGCCCTGGAAAGATGAGAGGCTTAGGCTCTGGTCTATCACCCAGATGTGCCTAAAGCCAGCCCAAAGGTTTGCTACTCAGGACACTCACGTGCTGGCTGGCACCCCTCCCAGGTGCCTGGCAAAGTCATGGCCAGAACCCACTGCCCACATTCCTCTTTTGGAGACTGCCAGCAGAGGCTGCATGGGCCTTGTGGAGATGAGACGTGGAATTTAGGATGGCTGGGCTGATGGCTGACCATGAGTTCAGGTCGCCACACCAGCACAGTGACAGATGCCAGAGCTGATAGCAATAATTGACCATGCAGGTGAGGAAGAAGATCATATCTGGGTGTCATCAGGTCTCGGGTCATGCTCTGGAGATGCATCTCAGCCAGGAAGTAGTTTCCGAAGAGCACAAAGTGAAAACGGCATAGGGTCAGTATTCGGTTTGTAATTTTGTAATGTGGAATGTAAAAAAGCCGTAACAATGTAATATGGAAGAATTACATCTTTTAATTGATATCAAAAACTATGTTGGGTTTACAGCCCTGCACATGATATACCCACTGTCATCTGTACAACAACAGCACAGTCTCTCTCAGTGCACCACGGGACCCCATTCCACAAGGGGGTTCTCAGGGTGCTTCGCAGCAGGCCACACAGCAACCCGTGCACGAGAGTTCCAGCTTGCTGGCTTTTCTATTGGTTATTATTATTTTCATCTTCTGGAGACCAGTGCATCAAGTTTTCCAATTGTTCCTCAGTCAGTCTTTGTGTAGGCCCGCCAGTTCCTTCTCTGATTCTTCCTTCAAGAATATTGAAGAAATCATCACCAGGCAGGGGCGGCCCATCCCCCTCAGCAACCCTTTACTCCCGAGTCATTGGCAGGAAAATATTAAAATCATTCATGCATGCTTTCCATGGGTTTGCTTAAAATGCATCGATTTCTTTCAGGCGTGATTGCATTTGTTACCTCGGGATAAATGCTCATTGATTGAAGCACCTGTTTAAATCGCACCCTACTTCTAGCCCTGCCCCCAGACCTGTCTCTGCATTTGGGAAGCGCAGGTGAATTAGATATCTTTATGACGGAACTCTGCTGTAATGTCTAGAATGAAGTGGAGGAAAGGCCTTCATTAAATGTTTGTTGAATTTAATTAAATTGAATTTGCGATTTTATGCATAGCCCGTCCTCTCCAGGTGAATAATGTGCTAAGCTTGTCCAAACCAAAATGAGAGGCCTATCTCAGAGTGAATAAGAACTGGGAGCTGGGAATGAAGGTCAGGGCCTTGGTAATTAAGAAATGAGTGAGATGTTCTTGGATTATCAATCACAGGGACTGCTGTCTCAGTGACCCTTTCCATCATCTGATGATGACACTGGCTGCCTAGGCCAGCATCCAGGATGTTGGAGTAGCTTGAGATCACCCGTGTTCTGGGGTTGAGATGGAGCAGGGACCCTTCTTGGGGCCTGCTGGGCCTGCCAGTTACCCCTTCCCCCAAGCATGGAAATAAAGGAAAATCCTGAGTTCCTTCAAGGGACATTCCAGGCACCCAGCTAACCCTGAGAAGTAAGAGCAATTTGATAAGCAAGAAGGTTATAGTGGCTTAAAACAGTAGCCAACGATGTTAGAGTCATGAGAGTATTTGGTTTCCTGCAGAAACTAAAGATAACATCTTAGCATATGTCCTTGCGTTGTTTTTCAGAAATGTGGAACCCCATCCAATGGGTTCACTGGCACACAGACCTCAGACAAGGGGGAGCTGAGGACTGGACTCTGACCATCGTTCTTCGTTCTAAATTTCTTCCTGAGGGCCAAGAGGAGGTCACGTCCACCAGCTAAACCTAGCATTCTCTTCTGCTGTTTACAAAATTTTTAGACAAGGCTTTGCTTCCTTAAACAATTGCAAGTTTAAAAATCTTTGAATCCAGCCATCTGTGACCTGTGGGCCCCTGCTTGGAGATGTTCCACTTTTTTAGGTCAAGCCAATGTACAGCCTCCACCTATTGATTTATGTCTTTGCCTGTGACCTCTGCCTCCCTCCCTTTAAAAACTCCTACCTGTAAGCCACTGAGGCCAGGTCTCAAGCATGAGCTGCCCTGCAGTCATCGCCTCACTTTCTCTCACCGCAGCCCCGAGGTCAGCCTTGGCTTTGCTCTGCTGCACTGGTGGACCCAAGCTCTGCTCACTAATGGTCAGCCTAGGGTCCTGCCTCCAGCCCTGATTTCTCAGAGGTTGGACTTGGACCATCCAAGCCCCTGAAAGGAAGTGAGCTTGTTCCAAGACTGTGGGGAAGGCATTTCCTTTTTGAGCTCCATAGGCGGTTCCTTCAGCTATCTCTGTGGCTCGCAGACAAAAGCCAGCCCAGGGTGAAAGTGATCCTGCCAAGCTGAGACACTCAGAGAACAAAGGACATCTTGAAGGTGAGCGCCTCCCACTTCTCCTTGTGATGTGCACCCATTAGGGGAAATACTAAATGCAGTGACGGAAAAGGATGGAGACGAGGTGACCACGGCAATGAGATCAGCAGCCTGCTACCCTATGAGGAGGCTGCCACGACCTCTGAGGCACACCCCCGTACCCCTACCTGTGAAAACTGGACTCATGGAGATACTCAACACCCGAACGCCCTCCTCACTGTACAGCAGGAATCTTCCCGGGTGCCGCTCGCGTTCTCTAGGGGCTGATTTTGCATGGCTCTCTCCACTCGTCTGTTCCGCTCGAACCGGGCGATGAGGAAGGCGGCTCTGACCTCCTCCCCCGCTCTTCAGTGGATCTATCCCTGCACCCAGCTGGCACAGCAGATATTTCTTCCTTAACTTTACTCTGTGGGGTTTTCACCCTTTTTCTTTCAATAAATGACTCAGAAGTGAATGTTTCCCACTGGCGTATTTTCTCTCTCTCTCTGTTTCTGTGTGTGCCTGTCTCTCTCTCAGTCCCTCTCTCCCTGTCTCTGTCCCTCTCTTACACAGGCACACGCACACAATAACAAAATTACACACATGGCTATCAAAATTCTGCATACAAAGCTTCCACAGGTCCTGCAGAATAGAGCCCTGCGTCAGCCTGTGGGCAAGCCCATCACACTGACCCAGGCCAGCCTCGGGGCCAGCCCTCTCTCGGATGCATCCTAACTTCAGAAACAGCACGCTGGCTCCTGCGCTGTCAGACGCTCGCAGGGCCCTCAAGCAGTAGCCATCGCACAGGATAATCAGAGACTCCAGAGGTAGGAACACAGGGCTCAGGGGGCTGCGTCCCCAAAACTCTGCTGCTGGGGTGTACTCAACGTCCTGGCTTGACTGACACAGTCCTTGCTCAGCTGTGTTTTCAAACTTCATGCCCTGGGCTCACGGGTGTTCAGCACACAGTTTCCCCTGGGCTGGACGATGACAGCAGGTTTGCCATGAGTGCTATTGATGAATGAATGGATGAAAACCACCACAGGCCTGGGCACAGAGGAAGGAGGGGAGTTCTGAGTTTGGAGGCAGCTTCGTGAGGGGTCTGCATTTACCTGAACCTGTGTTCTGGCATGGATAGGCACGAGGTCAGCATGCAGCAGGAAGCAAACTGTGAAGTACCTCTCTGGCCTTTGTGAATTACCACAGTGAGGGGTCCACCCAGAAAACTGTGAAGTACCTCTCTGGCCTTTGTGAATTACCACAGTGAGGGGTCCACCCAGAAAACTGTGAAGTACCTCTCTGGCCTTTGTGAATTACCACAGTGAGGGGTCCACCCAGAAAACTGTGAAGTACCTCTCTGGACTTTGTGAATTACCACAGTGAGGGGTCTACGCAGGAGTACTGGTCATTCAGAGACTCAGCTCAACCGCAGGCCTTAGCAGTGTGCACCTCAGAGTGAAGCAGAAAGGCCCCAGGAGAAACCATTGCCAGCTCTCAGCCTCCTGCTCCAAGGAGAAGATGTGTGGCTTCAAGGGATGCTCAAGGCCTAGACTTATTCCCTCAGGGCATGAGTCTGGGGCCTCCTCAGGGTATTGGTCGGGGGCGGTGTCCGCACACGGAACTGAAATCCTAATTTAGGCTCCCCAGGAAGTCCCTCTTGCCACATGTCTTCCCTCCCACCCTGGGTCTTACAAATTCTCCAGTGTGGCACACCCTGTTCTGCCCTATTTCCCAGCTACCCTCACAGGTGTATCAGAGTCAGGTGTGTCCCCAAAGGCCCAGGCAAATGCAGACCCCTCACGAAGCTGTCTCCAAACTCAGAATTCACTCCTTCCTCTGTGCCCAGGCCTGTGACGATTTTCATCCATTCATTTCATCAATAGCGCTCATGGCAAACCCGCTGTCCACAAACAATCAATCATATATTGCTTAACTTGGAATAGAATTTGTTAAAGGATGTCACTTTTCTGGATATCCCTGCCTCTAAAGTAGTTAAAATTGAATAAGAATTTTGATAAAGTTGATCATAAGTTTCAAAATTCATGTATTTTCAGTAGCATATTCCTAAAGTTAATTGGCATCAGTCCGGTGAAATGGCAGCATGCATTAAACTGTATTTGTAGATAAGTCTTTTCATAAGACACATAAAACTATAAGCATTAGGGCAAGTAAAACTTTAAAATAAAACATGAAACTCAAAAAAAAAAAAAAAAACCCGCTGTCATCATCCAGCCCAGGGGAATCTGGGTGCTGAACACCAGTGAGCCCAGGGCATGAAGCTTGAAAACACAGCTGTGAGCAAGGAACACAAGCACAGAAGGTGCAGAAGGTGCATGCTGTGACCCATTTAGATCTGGTTCAAAGGAAGAAAAGCTAGACTGTAATGAAGCATAGGCAGGTAACAAGAGCTGATGCAGTGCTGGAGAGTAACACGCAATTCAAGGCAGGGCTTCTCTCTGCAGAAAGCAGTTCAGAGATTTCCTAAAGAGCTAAAACAATCCGACAACTGGGCAACTACCCGAAGCAAGAGAAATGATTGTATCAAAAGGACATCTGCTCTTGCACTGTTCACAACAGCAAAGACATTGAGTCAACCTGAGTGCCCATCGATGGCTAAATAGATAAAGAAAATGTGGTGTGTCTACACAATGGAATACTACTCAGCCATAAAAAAAGGATGAAGTCATGTCTTTTGCAGCAACATGGATGGAACTGGTGGCCATTATCTTAAGTGAAATAGTTCAGACAGAAAGTCAAATACCACATATTCTCACTTATAAGTGGGGGCTAAATAGTGTGTACACATGGACAAAGAGTGTGCAGTGATAGACACTGGAGACTCAGAACGGTGGGGGGGCAGATGGGGGAAGGCGAAGAGAAATTACTTAACCGGTAGGATGTACACTATTTGGGTGACAGATATGCTAAAAGCCAAGACTTCACCACTATACAACATATGCACGTAACAAAATTACACTTGTACCCCTTAAACTTATACAAGTTAAAATTAAAACCAAAGATAGTGGTTCTTCTGCAGGAAGGGAAGGGACAGGGTGGCAGTCAGCAGAGGGGTCCGGGGTGCTGGCAAGGCTCCCTTTCTGAGGCCAGGTGGGCACAGGTGCCTCCTATTTTTCTTAAACTGTGTATTCCTTATATACATTGTTTCTATGTAGGATGTGGCTCACGCTTTTAAAAAATCAAGCCATAGATTTAGTGTGTGCCAGGCACTCTGCTGGGCTTGAGGATTAAAAATATTAAGAAGGCATCGCCCTGTGCCCAAGGACTCATACGTCCACATCCTTTCATCCGTGTTGTGCCGCTGCTCCAATCACAGGCTCCAGGGTTAGAGGATGTGGGCTGGGATCCCTGCTACCCCACTCACTAGCATCCCTGGGCCTGACTTCCCTCATCTTTCAAGTCTCCAGCACAGATCTGAGGAGTAAATAAAGGGATGCAGGTTCCGGCTCAGCACAGGGCTCTCCGGGAGGGCTGCAATCTCCACCGTGGGTGTCCTTAGGATTTCTTTTTTTTTTTTTTTTTTTTTTTTTGAGACGGAGTCTCGCTCTGTCGCCCAGGCTGGAGTGCAGTGGCGCAATCACGGCTCACTACAGGCTCCGCCTCGCGGGGTCGCGCCATTCTCCTGCCTCAGCCTCCCAAGTAGCTGGGACTACAGGCGCCCGCCACTACGCCCGGCTAGTTTATGTATTTTTTTAAGTAGAGGTGGGGTTTCACCGTGTTAGCCAGGGTGGTCTCGATCTCCTGACCTCGTGATCCACCCGCCTCGGCCTCCCAAAGTGCTGGGATTACAGGCGTGAGCCACCGCGCCCGGCCAGGGTTTCTAATTCAGCCCTGCATCATGGTCCTGGACTTAACTGCAGCTCCCTCTGTATTTTAGGATTTTTTTAAAAAACAGACCTAGTATTTTATGCATTATTTTGCTCAGCATTAGCTATTTGGGAAGCAGGGTAAGTGTTATACACGTATATTTAAATATGATTAAATTTGATCCTCTCAAAAAAATGACCCTGTGAAGCAGGCAGGTGGGGCACTATTTTTTACACTTACAAGCAGGGAAACTGATGTGTAGGGAGACTAAATGGAGGCTCCTCTCAGCAGACAGGGTGTTTCTCTTTTTACAAAGGCACAATGCAGAGACCAGAGGCTGCTGTCTGCATCTGAAAATTTAACTGCAAGGTTAAAAAGAAGCAGGTTCAAGGGTTCAGTGAAGGAAGCCCAGCCATTGCATCCACTGGCCTTGAACACTGGCCTGTCAGCAACGTGTGGATCTCAGAGTCTCCAAACAGGGGAACTGCAAACACCAGATTCACTTAGAAAACAAGTTTTTTAACTGAAAATAAAAATCTCCTTGGACGTACTTTTTTGTGTCATGTTGCTGTAACAAACTTCTTCCTTTAATCTTTGAGAAAGAGAAAAGTGTGCTCATTGCAGCTGCAGCAGAAGCCAGCACACTTCTCAGCAATGTCTGTCCCCAGAGGGAAGCATCATGTTTTATTTGATTGTGCCAAGAAGAAATGGGGAAGGGAGCCAGTGGGAGTGGCTGGGGCCTGGCTTCTGCTTGGCATTCATGCCACGTGTGGCTTCCTCAGGGGGCCAGACCACTCTGAGATGGCTTGACCTCAAGAGCAATTGTGGTCCTGAGGGTGATGGTGGAGACACAAAACGGCATCTTCCGCTCCTCTTTCACGTGGATGTTAGTGAGATAAAACCAGAAAACCAAAGAATACATTCAACAATTTCCATTTCCTGATAACAACATTTCTCCAAGTGCAGGTGGCCAGTGTTGGCACCAATGGTAGTGGCCATCAATGCCCAGCCCATGATCCTCAGGCTCCTGTTTCCAGGGGGATGAGGAGTAATGCCCTCGGCTATGCCCCAGGGGCTCCCCTTCACCTCTGCAGGGCTCAGGGCAGGCACAGGACCAGGGAGTTGCCATCGGGAGTAGCCTCAGCCAGTGGTGCTGGGAGTCGTGGGTAGTCACCAGCTTCCTAGTAGGACAGAGCCTCGGCTGTCCCCGTCTGTCACTGGCTCTTTCATGCAGCCTCTGCTAGCATCTTCCCCTTCGGCTACCAGTGCTTCCTGGGATCACCTCCCAAATAAATCCCTGGCACGTGCGTCCCTGCCTGGGGCCTGCCAGGTGGGCAGCGCAGGCCCCTCCCTCCCCCTGCTCTCCACTAGGAGGCCCCTCTCAATGCGCCCTAGGCCATCTTTGTTCACACTCCTGCCCCGGGACTTGGTGAGATCTAACCTTGAAACCCTGCTGATGCTTCTGTCTCTTCATGCTGTGCCAGCTCCCCTCAGTGGGCAGTGGGGCCCCTACATCGGAGTTTACACCGTGGCCGCTGTAGACGTGAAGTCCCTTGGCTCAGGTTCCCTGGGGCTCCCGCTGGCCCCGCTTCTGGCAGCCTCCTGGCTCCGAGTCCTTACGGAGGCAGCTGGGGTAACGCCTGCTTCTGCTAATTTGTTGTGGACCTAAAATTCACCCTCTTTAGTGCGCAGTGCTAAGAGTTTTGATAAATATGCACTGACATGGAACCACCTTGACAGTCGAGATACGAAGCTTCGTCACTCCCCGAATCCCCACATGCCCAATGCAGTCAACTCCTGCCCCACCTGTAAGCAGCGGCACTGCCCTACCCTCTGCCCCCACCGTGTGGGTTTCCAGAGTGTCCTGAGAATGGAGCTGCACAGAATGCAGCCTTCGAGCCTGCTTCTTACCCTCAGCCTGCAGCCACTCATCTAGTTTGTTGGGTGCATCAACAGCTCACCCTTTTGTATTGCTAAGTAGTGTTGCACAGGGCGGGTGCAGTGGTGTGTCCATGCCCTAGTGGGAGGACATTTGGGTTGTGTATTCAAAGTCTGAGGCAACTTTGAATAAAGCTACTATGAACAAGAGTGTGCAGGTTTTTGGAGGAACATAAGTTTCCATTCCTTTAGGTGAAATACCGGGAGTGGGATTATTAACGCCTTTTTAACTGACTCCCATCCTGCCCTGTGCCACTTCCCAGTTCCTCGCGTGTGCCTCCTGGGACCGCTATTTCCCAGCCCTTGTCTGAGATCTGCTTCCAAGGAACACCAAGCTAAGGCAGCAAGTGACCATCAGCGCCTTGAGACTGTGCCACAGATGGGGCTCGGGAGCGGATAAATACCAGATGAGGCCCAGACTTATGATTCCCCAGGAAAAAGAAGTTCCTGAGTCCCAGAAGCCAATAGCTGTCTGCAGCAAACCGGCCATTTTGCACAGAGAAATTCACACCAAACTCTGAAATATTTATTTTTATTTTGTTTTATTTCAATAGGTTTTTGGGGAACAGGTGGTGTTTGGTTACATGAATAATTTCTTTAGTGGTGATTTCTGGGATTTTGGAGCACCCATCACTTGAGCAGTGTACACTGTACCCAGTATGTAGCCTTTTATCCCTCACCCCCCTCCCATCCTTTCTCCCAAGTCCCCAAAGTCCATTGTATCATTCTTATTCTTTTGCATCCTCATAGCTTAGCTCCCACTTATGAGTGAGAACATACGATGTTTGGTTTTCCATTCCTGAGTTACTTCACTTAGAATAATGGTCTCCAACTCCCTCCAGGTTGCTGTGAACCCCATTATTTCATTCCTTCTTGTTGCTGAATAGTATTCATATAAATATATATATACACATATATATATACATATATATATGTATATATATATATACACATACATATACACATACCACATTTGCTTTAACCACTCATCGATGGGCATTTGGGCTTGTTCTAAATTTTTGCAATTGCAAATTGTGCTGCTGTAAACATGCGTAGGCAAGTATCCTTTTTTGTATAATGACTTCTTTTCCTCTGGGAAGATTACCCAGTGGTGGGATTGCTGGATCAAATGGTAGATCTAGTTTTAGTTCTTTAAGCAGTCTCCACATTGTTTTCCATATTGGTTGTACTCGTTTACATTCCCACCAGCAGTGTAAAAGTGTTCCCTTTTCACCACATCCACGCCAACATCTATTTCTTTATAATGGCCATTCTTGCAGGAATAAGGTGGTGTCACATTGCGATTTTGATTTGCATTACCCTGATAATTAGTGATGTTGAGCTTTTTTCATATGCTGGTTGGCCATTTGCATATCTTCTTTTAAGAATTGTCTATTCATGTCCTTAGCCCACTTTTTGATGGGGTTTTTTTTTTTTTTTTTTTTTTTCTTGCTAATTTGTTTATGTTCCTTGTAGATTCTGGATATTAGTCCTTTGTTGGATGCATAATTTTCAAAGATTTTCTCCCACTCTATGAGTTGTTTGTTTACTCTGCTGATTATTGCTTTTGCTATGCAGAAGCTTTTTAGTTTAATTAAGTCCCAACTATTTTTCTTTGTTTTGTTGCATTTGCTTTGAGATTCTTGGTCACGAAGTATTTGCCTAAGCCAATGTCTAGAAGGATTTTCAGATGTTATCTTCTGGGGTTTTTATGATTTCAGGCCATAGCTTTAAGTCTCTGATCCATCCTGAGTTGGTTTTTGTATAAGGTGAGAGATGAAGAACCAGTTTCATTCTCCTACATGTGGCTTGCCAATTATCCCAGCACCATTTGTTGACTAGGGTGTCCTTTCCCCACTTCATGTTTTTGTTTGCTTTGTCGAAGATCAGTTGACTGTAGGTATTAGGCTTTATTTCTGGGTTCTCCATTCTGTTCCATTGGTCTATATGCCTGTTTTTATACCCATGCCATGCTGTTTTGGTGACTATGGCCTTACAGTGTAGTTTGAAGTCAGGTAATGTGATGCCTCTAGATTTGTTGGTTTTGCTTAGTCTTGCTTTGGCTATGGGAGCTCTTTTTTGGTTCCATACGAATTTTAGGATTGTTTGTTCTAGTTCTATAAAGAATTATGGTGGCACTTGATGGAGGCACTTGATGGAAATTGCATTAAACCTGTAGATTGCTTTTGGCAGTATGGTCATTTTCACAATGTTGATTCTACTCATCCACGAGCATAGGATGTGTTTCCATTTGTTTGTGTCATCTATGATTTCTTACAGCAGTGTTTTGTAGTTTTCCTCTTTCACCTCCTTAGTTAGGTATACTCCTAAGGTGTTTTCTTGTTTGTTTGTTTGTTTTGTTTTCTTTTGTTTTTTGCAGCTATTGTAAAAGGAATTGAGTTCTTGATTTGAAGCTGTTTGTGTATAGCAGTGCTACTGATTTGTGTACATTAATTTTGTATCCTGAAACTTTGCTTAATTTCTTTACCAGTTCTAGGAGCTTTTTGGATGAGTCTTTAGAGTTTTCTAGGTGTATGATCATATCAGCTGCAAACAGCAACAGTTTAACTTCCTCTTTACGATTTCTATGCCCTTTACTTCTTTCTTCTTGTCTGATTACTGTGGCTAGAATTTCTAGTAGTATGTTGAGTAGAAATGGTGAAAGTAGGCATTCTTTTCTTGTTCCAGTTCTCAGGGGGAATGATGTCAACTTTTCCCCCATTCTGTATAATGTTGACTGTGGATTTGTCATAGATGGCTTTTATTACCTTAAGGTGTGCCCCTTCTATGCCAATTTTGCTGAGAGATTTAATCATAGAAAGATGTTGGATTTTGTCAAATGCTTTTTCTGCATCTATTGAGATGATTATGTGATTTTTGTTTTGAATTCTATTTATGTGCATATCACATTTATTGACTTGTATATGTTAAAACCATCCCGGCACCCCTGGTTTAAAAAACACTTGTTCATGGTGGATTATCTTTTTGATATGCTGTTGAATTCAGTTCACTATTATTTTGTTGAGGATTTTTTCATCTGTGTTCATCAGGGATATTGGTCTCTAGTTTTCTTTTTTTGTTATTTCCTTTCCTGGTTTTGATATTAGGGTGATACTGGCTTCATAGGATGATTTAGGGAGGAGCTCCTCTTTCTATATCTTTTGGAATAGAGTCAATAGAACTAGTACCGATTCCTAATTCTTCCTTGTTTTGTTTTTGTTTTTGTTTTGAGACAGGTTCTCCCTCTGTCACCAAGGCTGGAGAACAGTAGTGCAATCTCAGCTCACTGTAGCCTTAACCCCCCAGGCTCAAGCAATTCTCCCACCTCAGCTTCCCAAGTAGCTAGGACCACAGGCACATGCCACCACACCAGCTAATTTTTGTATTTTTTGTAGAGATGGGGTTTTACCATGTTTCCCAGGCTGAGCTCAGGTGATCTGCCTGGCTGGGCCTCCCAAAGTGCTGGGATTATAGGAGTGAGTCACTATGCCCAGCCCCAATTCTTCTTTGAATGGCTGATAGAATTCAGCTGTGAATCCACATGGTTGCGGACTTTTTTGTTGTTGCTGGCAATTTTTTAATTACCATTTTAATCTCGTTGCTTGTTATTGGTCTGTTCAGAGTTTCTGTTTCTTCCTGGTTTAACCTAGGAGGGTTGTATATTTCCAGGAATTTATTCATCTCCTTTAGGTTTTCTAGTTTGTGCATGTCAAGGTGTTCATAGTAGCTTTGAATAGTCTTTTGTATTTCTATGGTATTGGTTGTAATATCTCCCGTTTCATTTCTAATTGAGCTTATTTGGATCTTCGCTCTTCTTTTCTTGGTTAATCTCACTAATGCTCTGTCAAGTTTTTATCTGTTTCAAAGAACCAACTTTTTGTTTCATTTGTCTTTTGTATTTTTTGATTCAGTTTCATTTAGTTCTGCTCTGATCTTTGTTATTTCTTTTCTTCCACTGGGTTTGGATTTGATTTGTTCTTGTTTCTCTAGTTCCCTGAGGTGTGACCTTAGATTGGTTATTTGTGTTCTTTCAGACTTTTTGATATAAGCATGTTAGGCTACGAACTTTCTTCTTAGCGATGCATTTGCTGTATCCCGTAGATTTTGGTAGGTTTTGTCACTGCTATCATTCAGTTCAAAGAATTTTTAAATTTCCAACTTGATTTTATTGTCGACCCAACAATCATAGAGAAGCAGGTTATTTAATTTCCATGTATTTGCATGGTTTTGAGTGTTCCTTTTGGAGTTGATTTCCAATTTTATCCCACTGTGGTCTGAGAGAGTACTTGATATAATTTCAGTTTTCTTGAATTTGTTGAGACTTGTTTTATGGCCTATCATATGGTCTGTCTTGGAGAATGTTCCATGTGCTTTTGAATAGAATGGATATTCTGCTATTGTTGGGTAGAATGATCTGTAAATATCTGTTAAATCCATTTGTTCTAAGGTATCGTTTAAGTCCATTGTTTCTTTGTTGACTTTCTGTCTTGATGACCTGTCTAGTGCTGTCAATGGAGTATTGAAGTCCCCCACTATTATTGTGTTGCTGTCCTCAACCAGCTTCCACACAGCCCACAGCTCAAAAGGCTGGTCTCACTCCCACCATGCCCCCAACAACAGCACCAAGTTGTTCCAGGTGGCTGGTGAGCAGGGTTGAAAACTTGGCCCAGGCTAGAAGCCTCCCCACTGAGAAAGCAAGCTGTCCCAGAGAGCCTGCAGTAGCAATTCACCTCCTTCAAAGGGTCTGTGGATTATCTTGGCTTTCCTGGTATGTTCCTGCAGTAGTTTTGCAGCAAAAGTTCATGATGTGATTCTCCACAGGCTGCTCTGTCTGTCTGAGCAGGAACTACAAGTTCTTCATGCCTCCTCTCTGCCATTTTTTTCTGGTCTCCAAAAAAACATTTTTTAATCTACAAATAGAATTGAGACTAATAAGCCTTTTAGATGTAGGTTCTTAAGGACCTGGGGAAACCAAAAATTGCTAAGTCCAAACCCTGACTATCTAATGAAGATCGAGTGGCCCCATCCCTCATATGCTGCAATTCCTTTTTTTATTATTATTATTTTATGTATTTGTACAATTTGGACAATGCATGCTTGATGTTTTTAACATTCTATAATTTAGAGAATGTGAAAATTCCTCATAATCTCACTCTCAAAGACAACATCCATGAACATCTGTGCACAGGAAAGCTCCAACGTTTCCTATGCATAACTACTGATTTTTCACTTTAAAATAGTAAATAAATGACAGACATTTTCTCCTTATACATACCTAGAGCCCTTCCCTATCAAGGCAAATGGGTGAAGGCATTTTTGTTGCCTGCATCTCATCCCTCTGCACTTTCCAAGATTGCCTTGTTCCATTAGAAAGGAGGAAAGGGGTACAAAGAGAAACAGGAATGTCTTTTATTTCTCAGCATTATTCAAATAGATTACTTCCCTCACATATCATCCCAGGGGGAAATTGCCAATTTCTGTGTTTGTGGAAAATCCATTTTCATAGGCTAACCTTTTCCAGCAGGTGTGGGCTGCTGCTGGCTCCAGGCCGTCTCTGTCTTCCACCTCCCCGAGTTTTCCAAGTAACCAAGCCCCACCCTATGCCTTGGCTAGGAACTGGCCCATTCTCTTCCTGCCACCAGCCCTCTAGGAAACTTCGACAGGTGTCCAGGTCTCCTGGATGTAGAGAGCACAGCCTTGCTCCACAACCACCAGCTCATGCTGAGAGGAGACGTTCAGGTGGGATGGAGCTCTCTGAGCTGGTTCTGCAGGAGCTGAGCTGGCTGCCACCGTGGAGCCCAGAGTCTAGCTGGTGTAAATCCAGCAGACCCACCCGCAACATGCCCCTGAACCTTGTTCCCCTCTCCTCCCTGTAGCCTTGTTCATCACATGCAGATGGATGTCTTTAGACTAGAGTATCTGCTCCATCAAGGCCTTCTGCCACCAGGGGATATTCTGCTCCTGCCCATGCATCACAACAGCCACCAGCCACACCAGGCTATTGAGCACTTGAAATGTGACTGGTATACCTGTGAAACAGAATGTTTTCTTTAAACAGCCACATCCTGCCAGTGGGCAAAGTATGGGACAGCGCAGGCGTAGACAGGAAGGTGGAAAAACGCATCTCAGGAAGGGAGAACCGTTTATATAAGGCAAGGAGACTGCAGCTTGGACAAGCCCAGGGTCAGGAAGAGGGCCTCCTCTTCCCTCTGCACACCAGTCTGGGTCATCTTAAACCTGCAGCGAGGTGGGCCCTTGGCATGGGGAATGCAGGAGTGCAGGGTGAAAAGAGGGCACGATGTGGGGCCAGCCAAGGCTGAGGAAGCAGCCAGGTGATGCAGAGCTCCATGTCGGCAGGGCCCATTGACTTGCTCTGGCAGTCTGCTGGGGCCTGGGTGCAGGTTCAGATCACAAGTGCAGGCTCAGAGAAGCAGGGAAGGAGGGTGTTCCTCAATGGCAGTAACTCCATGCTGTGTAGTTCACTCTGGAGGCAGCACAGAGCCCACCAGGTCCAGTGTTGCAGATGCGGTGGCCTGAGACTGCAACACCGCTGACCACTTACTCAGGGAGACTGAGCTACTGCTGTGGCCCCAGTCCCTCTCCCCATGGCTGGAGGGTGCAAAGCAGAGCCAGGGCTGGAGCTTCATGTGGGACTGGTGACAGTGCTGTGACTGGCAAGCCCCAAGTCCCCAGCACTGCCTCTAATTAGGGGAACTTGTCATGTCCCTGGGCCTCTCTGAGTTTTAATTTCATCTTCAAATTGTGGCTTGTAAATGGATCAAACTTCTCAAACTCTAGTGAGCCTGAGAACAACCCAGGGTGCTTGTTTAAAATATAATTCCTGGGTTTCTGGACTGGATTCTGGAACAGAAAAAAAATGCTAATGGAAAAACAGGTGAAATCTGATGAAGTCTAGAGTTAATTAATTGTAATGTGCCAATGTTGCTTTCTTAGTTTTTACCAATGAACCTTGATAATGTAAGATACTATTAGAGGAAGCAAACTGGGTGAGGGGCATATGGGAACATTCACATTTTCTCTGCAGATTGTTTATGACTCTAAAGCTGGTGCGGAATAAAATGTGTATTTTTTAAAAAGCTTGTTCCTCACCCCGACCACAGCCATCCTGAATTCAGTAGGTTTGGGGGGGTCCCCAGGGACTGTGATGGGAGTGAGCAGCAGACCGGGTTGGAAAACGCTGAACCTGTTCCCATGGTGCTCGCTGGAACCATTCCTGGTTCCAGGTTCTCTGAGGTGGCTTTCCACCCAAGCAATAGGGGTACAGCCAGAAAGAAGGCCACAGAGGCCAGAAAGTCAGAAGTGGACCTGGAATCTGGAAGGGCCAGAGAGAGCTGAGGACACAGGAGATGAGAAGTCCAGATGTCAGCAAAGAGGGACATGAAGGGGCAGAGCTGGGGACTTGCCTCCCTCGCCGTCCCCTGCACCTGCCAGGCACCTGCCATGAGCACCTGCAGTGCACACTTGTGTGGCGTAGGGGACACCCCGAGCACCCACCCCCGAGTTCCACAAGTTCCACTCCTGGGAAAACACATAAGGAGCTGGCGGCAGAGGCTCTGGGCCTGAAGTCAGAGCTCAAGAGTGGGTGGAAGATCAAATCCTTGGATGAAAACGACAAAAATACCAGAAATCTAAGTGTGGAGGCCCCAGTCTGCTGCCTCCAGACCCTCCCTGGGTTTGGACAGGCCCCGGCTGAATAAGGGAGTTGGCCAGTGTGGCAGGAGAGAGGCATCTTGGGAGTACCCCAAGCCTCGTGGCACAGAAAAGACCCGTGGATTTGCACCCAGGGCCACAAATGGCCTACACTGCCCTGTGAGGGCAGGTGTGACCAGGACACACCATGGCCAGGAGGGGCCGGGTGAAGTGACCTGGGCCCTGAGTGGGAGCATGGCCAGAACTCGGCCATTTCCTGGGATCTGGAGGGACATAGGAAGTAGGACAAGGAGAGTGGGGCTCCGGGAGGGCAGCCAGGAGTGCAGCAGTGGTTGCAGCCTCTAGGGTGGGTGGGCCCAGAGAGCCTGGGAGGAGGCCCCAGTTCAGCAGACTTTTGCTAGGGAGAGACAGGGAAGGCCTGGGCTGAAACTCAGGCAGAGGGGATGTTGCCAAGACACTGACTGGAAGGCGGGTCAGCAGGGCACAGTCAGATGATTCCTGCCCTTTCTGGGGTGACTTTGCAGTGCCTCCACATAGTGGCCTAAGCTTCTCCATCACCTGCGGTAGAGTCCATGGCCCCGAGCATGCGCACTGGGACTGCTAGACCTGTAGAACCCATTAGAAAATGCAGAACTTAGGAATCTGCATCTCCAGGGTTGGAGCCCAGGAATCTATTTTTTTACATCCCGAGGTGATTCTAATGAGCTATCAGGTTTGGTAACTGCCAGAAGAAAGGTCTTCCAAGTCCCTAGGCTATGGGACCCTGGCCCCAGGGACACAAGCTAGACGTGCAGGCTCTGGTTGTCCCCAGGGAAGTGGCCGTTCTGCCCTCACCCCAGCATACCTCCCAAGTTTTAGTGCTCAGCCTCTCCCAACTGAGTCTGTGGCCCAGTGGTTATAGCCCAAGGAGTTATTGCTGCCATAAAGTCAAATAAATGAAACATTTCGGAAGATAATTTTCTTTTTGATTCCCAGCCAGGCTTCCTTTGGAGAGACGGCTGGAAGTCCACGCTGTCCCTGAGCTGTGTCTCCCTTTCCTTCCTGTGCCACCCCTGCTGTGACCTCGCTGGCACCGGCTCCAGACAGGCTGCTGCTTCCCGAGTCCCTGGAGGCCTCATCTGAACCACTCAGTTTCCCTCCCTGGGCAGCTCCACAGCAGAGCAAACTTCATTAGTTCCAGCACTCGCTCAAGGACTTTCTGTCTCTCCCTTCACGGTCTTGTTTACTTTTCTCACCTTCTGTTTCTACTCTTTTTGGTTTCCACAAAAATTCCTTGCACAACTGGTTTGGTCCAGTTCTGCCATCAGCATCTGAGCCGCTGCCTGCTGCAGAGCTGAGAGTTGACACAATCAGAAACAGTGCCCTGCTGGCTGGGGCATAATTTAGTTCAGATGACATTCTGTGGTCAATGTTGTATTTTCCCCTAGATCCTACTGGAGCCACGCAGAGGAAAATCTACTGCATGTAAAGCTAATGACAGGTTGAATACATCAAGGATTGCTGAGTTTTGGTTGGATAATACATCATATGGATGCTTGGCAAGTGCCTTCATTCATTCCTTCACTCATTCACTCTTACAGTGATTCATTCAACAAACTTGACTGAGTGGCTGCCTTGCCCCAGGTGCTATGTTAGGTAGATTCCACCAGAGAGGAAAAGAGGAGCAATGGAAAGGGGTGCGTGTGTGCACTTGTGTGGCATGATTAAATATGGCTTGTGTAATATGTATGATGAAACAAACATGAGTGACTATGTAGGCATAAAGAGGTAGTTGCCCTAAGAGTTGCACAGTGGAATGTTTCATGGGAAAGCATTTCAGAGGGGCTCTGAGCAGCCCCTGAAGCAAGGGCAGGTCCACCAACCACAGGCAGTCTATATGTGTGCCCAGAGCAGGATGGGAAGAGGGGGTGGTCAGAGGCTGGAGGCTGGGGACACGTCCATCCCATTCCTAAGCACCACCAGCCCGCCATGCTCAGCCATAAACTTAACCCTACATCCTCTCCTGAATATCCCAGGGCTAGAACCAGGGCACTGGCATGTGAGTTGATGAAAACCTTATTAGCTTGATTCTGTACCTTGGAGGCTGGTGGTTCTGGCATTTGCTGAGCAGGTAAGTGGCCATGAGGTGGGACCCAGATGTCCATAAAACCAAGAGCTTCATGGGGAGAGAGACTGTCCAAAGTCACTGTCAGCTGAAAAAAGTGACAAGGGCCCTGAGAGGGCAGATGATGTGCTAGGCCCTGAGAAGGAACCAGGAAATGCTTCCAGGAGGGATGGATAGGGCAGGCTTCATGGAAAAGCAGAGGAGGATGTGTAAACAGCTAGTTAGCAGGAGACAGGTGAGTTAAGTGGGGCACTTGCTAGGAACAGGGAACCATGGAATGGACCCAGCAGGGAAGTGGTAGACGCAGCGGTGGCAAGAAGGGGGAATTGGAGCTGGACTTAGGGGGCCTTGGGGGCAAACTAAGGACTTTGAGTTTGACCCCAAGAAGGTGAAGCAGCCTTGGGAAGTGGCTTTAATGGCTGGGGATGGCGAGATCAACACCACATTCAGGGGTCAGAGTCTTGTGGCCCAGTGGAGTGGGCACAGGGCTGGATGGGGAGGGTGCACGAAGAGGCAGAGGGATGTCCCTTGGGGGCATGAGCTGAGACAGGCTGGGAATGTGAATGGAAAGGACGAGGTGCTGCTGAGCCTTGCCATGGCTGAACACAGCCTCGTAGCTTCACTGAAACATTCCTCAGAGGCAACCGAAGATTCAGGGAAGAAGCCATGTCCATGGGCTTCCAGCACCGGAAGGATCAACCCTTCAGGCACATATGACAACCTACTCTCAGGTCCTTCCTACCAATTCCTGGTGGGGCATCTAGGGCCATCTTGGTTTGTTTAATTTGAGTTCCCTAGTTGCCACTAGAAAGTAAACTGGATTTTTTTTTTTTTTTTTTTACTTTGGATGATTCAGACTTTCAATTCTACAAAGGATTGGAGGCTGAGTAAGTGGACTGTCCTGTCCCCATGTGGACAAGTGGCCCAGCCACTGCAAGCTGCTGTGTTCTGGAAAAAGGACAAATTATATCCAGGTCTCTATTCAAATCCCACTCTGCTGCTTGGGCAGCTCCCTGAGATTCAGTTCCCCATCAATAAAGTGGCACTGTGAGCGCTTACCTAATGGGCCAAGAAGAAAGGAGGAGCTGAGAACAAGCTTGTCACCATCGGGCACACCCGTCGGCATTTTCTTCTCTGCTTCCTGAACACCCAGCAGATCGGACAGCAGCCTCCCCTGCAGCCAGGTGAGTTCTAACCAATAGGATGTGAGCCAGAGAGCACTCTTCCCCCTTCTGCAGGCTGGATCCAGATGTAGACACCAAGGCCCTGGAGAACAGAGGAGCCACAGGGTGGGAGAATTCCTGGAAGGGATCGGAAGAGGGAGGACAGCTACCTGCCAGCCAGGACCTTGCATTTTTGACTCTTCAGGGAATAAGCAATAAAATTCCGTATTTGCAACTTTGGACATTATGGGGTCCTTTTGCTATAGGAGCCATCATTAACCCAAAGGAGACAGATCATGTCATCTGCAGAATCTCTTCCAAGGCAAGCAGCATCAGGGAGATGTGTCTGAACAAAGCAAGGAGATTCAGGACAGAAGAATCTTGACCTAGTCAAGTTCAACTAAAAGCACACACTTGGGAAAGGAAGGAAGCCCTGAGCTCACAGCTCTCCCTTAAGACAGAACCTTCCTTCTGCCTGGAACCCTTCAGCATTGAAGCAAAGCAACAAGCCCACGCTCGGGAGATCTAACTCCCCAGAATAAATGTCTGACCATGTGTAAGCCTTAATCATCGAATGTGATTAGGGCCAACAGCATGACTTAGCCTAGTGGAGAAATACTCTGAAAAAGATTCAGGAAAACCCAGATAATCATGCCTTGCTTTAACTAGGAGAACCGGAACAGCAGGGCAAGTGACATTAACTACAAGACCCATGCCCAGCTGTCATGCTCCTCCTGGGAGCATCAGGCACTCACCACACCCCTGCATGCCCTGGGCACATTCACAGCTGCTGCTGCAGACACCGCACATCTGGGCTGGCTCCCCTGCAGTCTCTCTGTAGTGACCCAAGCCAGAAAGATTCACTTCTGTGTGGATCTGCCACCTGCAACAGGGCACATGTTGACTGGGGTTTTGAGCTTGCTAACTGCAGGTGCAATGCGACTGCGCCAGCGCATGCAGCACAGCGTGATTCCTGCAACCCGCCTCTCAACAGTTTTCTCCCTTCCTAGCCCAGTGCCAGGGCCCTCAGCAACACTGCAGGGCAGAGGGGTGGGGATCAGCAACTTCCTAATCCTGGGGCACAGGCAGAAAATGTAAGCCAGCCCTGCCCCTGCCTCTACTCCCAAGCACGGGCTGTGACAGCCCTGAAATCCCAATTCAGCCACTCAGTTGCCCTGTGACCTGAGGCAAGATACTCACAATCTCTGAGTTTCTCTCCTCCGAAAAGTGGAGATGATACCTGCACCTCCTTCCCAGGTTGCTGGGACCCTGAGTCCTAGACCAGTGCTGCCCAGTATCATTAGCACCCTTGCCAGGCATGAGGGCTGGCAAGTCATAAATGAGCTATGTGAGTCACTGTTCGTCTGTGAACCTCGGTTTTTTGTCCTACTTGGTGGTGGAATAGGCTCAACCCTGCCTATCCCTGTTGGTGTTGCTGCAGGAACAGCTATAAAACCCAGTAGACCATTTACTGCCATGACAGCCTGCCGTCACCCATCCCTAACCATGGAAACCCCAGATGACTCTTGGGGTGTTGCAGGAGGCAGAGGGGCCCAGGTGACAATCAGTGGCAGCTACAGGAGCCCAGTGATCCCAGCACTCACTGCCTGAATCAAATGTGGGTGTGAAGGATGGACGTGCAGGGATGAGGGCTCTGGGCTCATCGGAGCCTGTGGCCATGGCAACCTCATCAGCAGCTCCACGTGGGGATGATTAAGGAATATTTACATTAATTAAGAGTCCAAACATCTTCCTTGTCCAGGCAGGGACCTGACGTACACATGCCTCTCTCCAACCTCTCAGTACCCTTGGCTATGCCTTGGGCAGGCCTGCTGGGTGCTGGAGCAGGTCCTGCAGCAGAAGAATTCTGGCTCTGCTCTCCAACCTCTCAGAACCTCACTTGCATTGACGCATTTCCTTCCACTGCTGTCCCCAGCCTTCTAAGTGAGCCATCAGCAGCCTCATGCGCATCATCCATCTGCTTTATTCACAAAACAAACCATCGTTGCTGGGCTGGTTCGGACACCGCCCTCCCTCTTTGACATCATCATGAACAATAGTCACTGTTTTCGTTTGAACCAAAATTGTCTAATGTACAAAAATACAGAGTCGCTTTGAGTCTTCCAAGGACATGTGACATCCTGGAAGCTAGAACAAAATCCAAGCCCCAGAGGCATCCCACAGATGACCACAGTGAACCTGGATGTGCAGGGAGCCAGGTGGAGCCCAGGGACTGGGGACGAGAAGGTGGCTTGGAGGAAGAGGATAGGAGCCCTCCTGCAAACACCCGTGACTGGGCAGTGGGGTCTCACCTGAGAGGTCCCCCCATGGCTTCAGCAGGGCAGTTCTTTGTGGAGACAGTGGGTGCAGAGACCAGCAGGTCAGCCCCAGGGCGAGTAGCAGACCCCATGGGGAGGAGCCCCTTGCTGGGGGCTGGGGGAACTTACTCCCCGTAATGGGCATGGTGTAGCCCTTCCTTCCTCTAGGCCCCACCTGTGGCTTTTCTCTGCAGAAGTCCATCCTGCTCTGAGCCTCAGCCACATAAAACCTCCCTCCACACCCACCAGGAGCCCCAGCTCTGCTGTTGGGCCTGCTCTAGCCGCTTTCTCCATTTCCTGAAGACACTGTGGGACCTCCTGTCCCTATTTCATGAGCACTGAGGACAGGAGAGAGCAGCCCAAAGCCGAGTGGGCGTGAGTGCCTGCTGTTCAGATGAGGTCCACACACGCCCCTGCTTCCTATTTGTTTCCCCAAATTCCTGATTCTTACCTTCCTTGGGGACTGGGGGTGAGGAATGATCCACTTCAGAGCCCAACCCTTATCAGACAGAGCTCACACCTTCCAGGCAGAAAGGCCAAGAAGGCCCCCAACCCCCAGCAAGTCAGACCTAGAAGCATACTCGCTGCTGGAGGCCTGGGGTCCTTGGTACAGGGGAGTTCCCTTGCAGTTCCCGAGTAGGAACTGAGCCTCGATTTCCTTCAGCCTACCTCCCTGATGGCTGCCTCCAGGGTGAGGCAAGGCAACACTCAAGCTGCCCGCATGCAGGAAGCCCTCCACGTGCTCCTGGCTGGAAGCATTTGTGTTGCCATCAGCATTTACATTGCAACAGGAAGACTGCTTCACTGCGGTAGCAGTGGCTCATGCAGTCTGCAAAGAGCCCACTGTTAAATGTCTAGCAATTTGGGGAGCCGGTTGTCAAACTATTGGTAGCTTGAATTCTGCAATAGTGGGAGGGTTTGCACCACAGAAGTCAGAAGATGCTACAAATTGGGATTTGTTGGTGTCTTTTTAAAATTTTCTTTCTGGACTGTTGGTTTACTAGGTCACCCCTGCTCGGTGCCATCAATTTTTTCTTATTTATCAAATTAAAGGAGAGAGGGTGGTCCTAGAATTATCTGCATTGTCTCCTCTCTGGTGTCTCATTCACATGCAGATTCTGGGATCCCACCCTAGACCTCCCAGAGTCAAATCTCCAAGGGTAAACCTGGTCCCTGTGTCGGACTGGGAAAGGTGATTTGCTTTATGCACAGTTACTTGAGGGACCCACTGGTCCACGCATTCAGGTGCCCAGAGTCCAGGACTTGAGACTCCAGGAGCCCTCAGCCACGTGCTTCTGCCCATCACTCTCAGTCACCTCTCAGGTGGAGCATTTTTCTTTTCACCTCCGTTTCTCAGTCAACAAAGCCTCACTGCTTTGACAGTTCACAAAGAGTCCTAATTTACTGGCTTTTCCTAAGGAAGTCCACATTGGCCTAGTAACTCATGGCTTTAAGCCTGAAACATAAAAGACACACACACATTTGGCATGTAAGTGGCCGTGAGACCTTCAATGGATGAGTTACCCCTTTTCAAAGGTACTCACAGACATCTCAGAGAACAGAGGTCACAGCCATCCCAGAGCACAGGCCTTGGACCCACATCTTGGCATCCCTGGAAGCTGACAAACACCAAATCTCCTGGCCCAGATCTCTTTCATCCAGACCAGCGCATCTCAAACCTTAACCTGCACATCAAATGGCAGGAAATCGTGTTAAAAGGCAGATATGGTTCACAGGTCTGGGGCAGGGCCTGAGATTTTAGAAATTATCAAGCTCTTAGGGGATGCTGATGCTGCTGGTCCAGGGACCACACAGTGAGTCACAAGGGTCTCTGCTTCACTGTTACCCATGGAACCTTCTGGAAGAGATAGTAAGAGCTCTGACACCATTACAGATGAGAGGATTCACTACATTTTTTATATTTGTTTCTGCTGCCTGCTAACTTCTCTTCTAGGTGTGTCTCAGCTAGGACCACCAGACTTCAGTTTCACTTATTGATTGCCGCAGAACACTTCAAAACTTAGAAGCTTAAACAACAAAAATTAATTTGAGTTGGAGCTCAGCTGGGTGGTTCTTCAGCTCTAGGTAGCGTGTGTGAGAGCTGGTGCACCCCCGTGTTCACATACCTGGGGCTTCTCTAGAGAGCTACTGTGCCTGGGAGTTGACCAGACATGTGAGTTCTCTCTCCTTGTGATCTGACCACCAGGGTAGTTCGGGCTTCCTTGTAGCATGGTGGTCTCAGACCTGTTGGACCTCTTATATGACAGCTGCCTTCCACAAGAAAGCATTCCAAGAAGACAAACCCCCATGTAGAAACATTGATCAGGTCTCTGCCTGTATCACACTTGCTAACATCCAGTTCTCAACAAATTACATGGCCAAGCCCAGAGTCAAGGGGGAAAGGGCCTACGCAAGGGTGAGAACGCCGGATGGTGTGGTTCATTGGGGCTGCAGATACAAAAGGCTACCATGGCCTCTAACTTCTGATTCCCACACTGGTGTTTATTCATCTGTCCTTATCTGAAGTTCAATTCCCTTTGAAATTATCTCACCTAATAGCTCATTTGAGGGAGTCTTGGATCTCTAGCAATTATCAGAAAACTGCTTTCTGAATTCAGCTTCATTAGAACATTTAAAAGGAAACAGTTCATTAGAAGTTCAGAAATACTCATTTTCATGCAAGACTTGCTTGCTTAAGTTATTACATTGAAAATTAATTAATTCTTTTAGTCATATTTTTAATGGAGGAGGAATTTAATTCTTTGAATAGTATGACAAATTTCTGCTGAAGACTGACAGCTATGGGTATTAATCACTGTTCTCACTTCAGAAACTATTCTCCCTGCCCAATTTCATTATTTCATGGTGAAGGAATGGTTTAGAATTGCCACTGGCAAAAAGGGAATTTGGACCACAAGCTAGGGTACTGTCATTACCAATACAGTGACAAAGGAGTTGGGAGCTTCATCCAAACCCTGGAGACTTCACCATCCCGCACTCTGTGGCCCGGCAACACCAGCTAGCGGCATCATCACCTCACATTTCAAAGTTGCTCCTGCACATATATCTGGGGTGGCTTATAAGAAATGGGCAAACGATCACTTTGGCATTTTCCTTAAAACTTTCTGTCCACATATTTTTATTAAAAAATGAAAGAGCAGGCCGGGTGCAGTGGCTCACGCCTGTAATCCCAGTACTTTGGGAGGCCGAGGCAGGCAGATCACAAGGTCAGGAGATCGAGACCATCCCGTGAATGGTGAAACTCCGTCTCTACTGAAAATACAAAAAATTAGCCTGGCACGGTGGCGGGTGCCTGTAGTCTAAGCTACTCGGGAGGCTGAGGTGGGAGAACGGCATGAACCCGGGAGGCAGAGCTTGCAGTGAGCCAAGATTGCGCCACTGCACTCCAGCCTGGGCGACTGAGCAAGACTCCGTCTCAAAAAAAAAAAAAAAAAGAAAGAAAAAATATGAAAGAGCATCATAAAAATGACCTAGACAGATCAAAAGAGTGTGCAATGAAAAATCCATTTCTTTCCACCCAGCAAGGCTGGAGGCCAATCGTCAGCATTCCAGAAACGGTGAGTTCAGTTTCTCACACTGTGTGTGTGTGTGTGTGTGTGTGTGTGTGTGTGTGTCTGAATGTGTCTCTGTTTCACATCCACTTTTGAATGTTTGCTAAAGAACACTTTAAAACTTAGCAGCTTAAACAACAGGAGTTAATTTGAGCTGGGCGCTCAGCTGGGCAAATTCTTCAGCTCTAGGTGTGTATGCAAGAAACCTACACTGGAAGTTATTTTCTCTGAGCTCCTTGAAGATACCATTGCATCGTTTTCAGGTTTCCATTGCTTTGTTGAAAAGTCAGATTAAAGCATATCTTTTTTCTGGATTATTTAAAGATTTTTGTCTTAGCTTTACTATTATGTGCCTGAATGTTGTTTTCTTTGTACTCAAAGCCCAATTTCTTTGGATCTGTGGTCAATGTCTTTAACCAGTTCTACAAAGTTTTCAGCAGTTATCTCTTTAAGTATTATTTCTGCCCTATTTATTATTCCTCTCCTTTTCAGACTCTAAATACACATGTATTAGATATTTTCCATGTATTCTATGTCTCTTAAGGTCTTTCTCTATTTTTAATTCTTTTTTCTCTTCATGCTTTAATTTAGATATTTTCTTCAAATGTATCTTTCAATTCACTTTCTCTTTAACTGCCTCCAATCTGCTGTTAAACTCATTCACTGACTTCTTAATTTTAGTTATTTTATTTTCCAGTTATAAAATTTGTATTTGATTCTTTTTTAAAGCTTCTGATTTTTGGCTACATGTCTCACTCTGTTCTTTAATTTTCTTTAACATATAAAGTGAGCTTATTTTAAAGTCTGTATCTAACAGCTCCGATATGTGGATCCCCTATGGGTCTGTTTCTAATATCTTTTGTTGACGCTCTTGTTATTGTTGTATTTCATTCATGTTGTCTTATTGTGTGTTTAATTATTTTAATAAAAACCTCTACCTTTAGTTAGAAGTTATGTTTTTCAGAAAGGGTTGATGAGTGACTGTTCTTCAGGTCCAGGCATGTTTGAAAATATCTTCTTTTGCCTTTATATCAAAATAATTGTTTAGGAATTTAATTATTGCATTATTTTTTCTCTAATAAACTCAATCATATTACTTGGCTTGCTAAAATTCCATTCAGTATTGCTGTAGGAAAAACTGAGAACAAGCTAATCTTTCTGATTTTGTGTAACTTGTAATTTTTTTTTTTTTGAGACTGAGTCTCGCTCTGTCACCCAGGCTGGAGTGCAGTGGCACAGATCTTGGCTCACTGCAAGCTCCGCCTACTGGGTTTACGCCATTCTCCTGCCTCAGCCTCCCGAGTAGCTGGGACTACAGGCGCCCGCCACCTCACCTGGCTAATTTTTTGCATTTTAGTAGAGATGGGGTTTCACCGTGTTAGCCAGGATGGTCTCGATCTCCTGACCTCGTGATCCGCTCGCCTCAGCCTCCCAAAGTGCTGGGATTACAGGCGTGAGCCACCGCACCCGGCTGTAACTTGTATTTTTTATGTGAGACCCTATAGGTTTGTTTCTTTATCTTCAAATTCTAAAATCTTCAATCTTCACCAAGATATTTCTTGGTAATAGTCATTCTATGTCAGTTTTGTTTAAGTTCTAGCATTCCTTTCCATTCTTTCACTCAGGCTGCTCCTAGGAGTACTTCCTTTTATTATATTTTTAACATATTTTATTCTTTTTGACTTCCTGAATTTTCTTGTTCTCAGACACTATGTATATATGTATAGTTGAATCTCCTTTAATTAATACTTTTTCTATAATCATTTTCTCTCTGTGTACTTTTCTAAGTGTGTTATCCATACCTCTGACTATAGTTTTCGTGTTAGCTTTTTTTTATCCCTTTGTTTCTAATGTGACTTTTATTCGGTTTCATTTACTAATTCTAATTTCTTTTCTTAACTCACCCAGACCAATATTATCTCTTTCTGGTGTCTTATCTCTTCTTCAATTTCTAGCGTATTTTCTTTGCACTATTTTTTCTTACAACTTATTGTAACCTACATGTCCAGCAAGAAAAAATAAACCACATCAGGTATCTTAAGAAAAACAAATTTAATATAAAATATTGTCAACCAAGTATTGAACCAAAAAAGAAAGGGGAAAATACCAAGGTACCTTTAAGGTAACAACTCCTGGGAGCCACTACCATATCTAGGCTGGAGAAACAAAGTGAACAAATGGAACATTCAGTCTGTAGCTCTGACGGAGGAGCATTCTCAAGCTGGAAGCTAGACTTTTGAGTAGGGGTTGCTACTTGGTTAGTGCTGGTGTCTTCAAGCTCCCAGGAAAGGTCCTAAGGGCCTATAGCCCAGATATCTAGGGATAGGACTCCTTGGCTGGTGCTGGCACATCAGGAATTGAGAGGAGGGATGTGAGATGAGTCCTCTGCGTAGGGGGCCACTGCTTATCAGGAGTTGATGCCTGACCTCAGCAGAAGAAGCCCATGGAGCTAAGGCCAAGACACAGAGAAGAAGCAGTGCATGGCTGGTCCTGGTGCATTAGGAGCCCAAAAAGAGGTCTCATGAAACAGATCCAGGCTGGGAGGCAGGGATCCAGCTGAGTGTTGTCCATGTTCTCTGAATGTCATCCAGTCATTGGTTTTGAGTGTGAGTAACTGTGGAGGGGATTCAGTGGCTGCAGAGGAAGGAGCTGTCACAACTGGGATGAGGACCCATTGCTGGGGAGATGCTGATGGAACAGGAGGGAAGGAGCAGGTCCTATTCCTCCTACAGCCATGACGCCTCCCTCTAACACTGCTTCTTGGTGTCCCTCACAATGGGGGACAACTGATAGATTAGAAACGTGGCTGCAGAGTCCCAGCCCCATCACAGAGCAGAGGTTAAAAAGGTGGGCATGCAGCCAGAGGAGACGACTTAAGAGACAGCACTCTTCAAAGAAGCTTTTGTCCAAAATCCCCTTCTGCCTCGCAGCTCAGCTTTCAGATGTGTGTCCTACATCAGCCTTGCTTGTTAGCTTCTTTTGTTACTGGCTCCTTTCTGAGTTACCCACTGAGGGAAAGGGGAAACATGAGGGGAAGGAAAGGGCATCCGCTGGGGTGGTGAAACATCCACCCAGGTGTTTTCTTTCATGCCATGCTCACTTAGCTTTTGCTTCACTTTAATCTGATTAGTTGATCGCTGTGCACACTCCCCCTTTATCCTACCTCTACCGCCATCTGCCTCTTGCAGAAACAGCTGCTCTGTGCAGCCTCTCCTCTAACCCACTCCCTGGCCTGCTTCAACACCATGTGCCAGGGTTTGCAGGCTGCTTCCATGATCTTTCCATGTCCCAGATGTTGCAATGGCAGATTCTAGGTCCTTGACTGGGCCTTCATTGCTATCTAACTCTTTCTTTGAGAACTCTATCATGCTTGGGAGACCTGAGGGGTCATCTGTGTTTCGTACTGTTTTTCTTTCTGTCCAATTTCACTCCATTTGCCAGCTATTCTTCATCGGGAGTGGTTTGAGGTAGTGAGTTTCTTTCTAATTTAGTTAAATATGGAGTTTTCTTCTCCATTTCTTCATTCCTTTTGGCTGCTTTTGGTTGTTGGGTAAGAGTACAAATACCTCTATACCAATATTTTCAACTAGAAGCCAGAAAACTGGGATTGAAATCTTTATCTGCCATTGATCTTCAAAGTCTATCATAATTAAGTACTTTGACAAAGAGTACAAGAAAAGACAGTAGTGCTTCTCTAGCTTACTGTGCTTCCTTTTTTCTGCCTTGGCTCTTAGGCAGCTCAAAACAAAATATAGAGGTCAATTTTGGTAACTCTAGTTTTTATGTTAGCTCTCCAACAGACCTGTTTTGATTTTTTCACAATGTAGATAGCTGCTCGAAGTCTCTTTATATGCTACTTGAAATCCTGTCTGCAAACATGTCAGGTGTACTTGATCATTTTTAAAGTTCAATAGGATCACTGATTACTTAAGATGTGGACATCAAGCTGTAGACTTCGAAAAAATGCAGGAGACACCTCCTAAGAGGGATCACCATACCGCTCATTCTGGGGGTTCCCAGTAGTAGCAGTATTTTAGGCATTCAACGGATAGTGCCTCAAAGTCACCAGAGCTGGACTTTCCCAGGGCCTGTGGCATTGGTTAACATGTCCATCATGGTTACTATTTACTTTAGCCTTGGTCTAAATTATCCCATGTCTATAACCATCTACCTTCCTTAGTTGTGTGTCACCAGAGGGCATGCATCTCATTTCGGCTCTCATTGTACCCCCACGACCTCCCCACCTGAAATACAGCAAATGCTTTTACTACATGTTGCATAGAATGCGTGTTCAAGATGTGAAGTGTATGAGTGAGTGAGGAATGGAGCAAATGAGTAAGTGAATGAATGCCGTGAAGACATCTGGCAAGTTTTCTGCAATTAAGCACACACTTTGTGCCAAGCACTATGCTGAGTTCCGTTTAGAAGAGAGAGAGAAGGTGGCATGCACTTTTTGTTCACAGGAAAGAACACTGTCTTAGGCACTATACAAGGTGGTTTACTCACAGAGGCTAGAATAATTCCCTGGCACTGGGCATAGAGCTCTTGGAGAAGAAAATGTTATATGGGCAAGCAAAAGGAAGTCATCATAAATTTCTGTATTATATACCTTTCGGGAGCCTAGACAAGCCAAGCTCCTTACTGGGAAAGGCAAATCAGGATATACAATTTGGCATCATCATAAAAGGCAGCACATGAAATTTCACACAACATGAAATTACTCTCTTAAAGTGTGCAATTCATGGAGTTTTAGTACATTCACAAGGTTGTGCAACCATTATCACCATCAAATTCCAGAACATTCTTACTACCCCAAAGAAAACCCCACAGCTATTACCAGTTACTTCTAAGTCTCCCCTACCTCCAGTCCCTGGCAATCACAAATCTAGTTTCTGTCTTTTATGTTTTTCATGTTGTGGACATTTTCTATCAGTGGGATCATACAAGAAAGCCTTTTGTATCTGCCTTCTTTCCCTCAGCATAATGTTTTCTAGGTTCATCCATGTTGTAGCATGTATTGGTGCTTCATTCCTTCCTATATCTGAATATTTCATTGTAGGGACATAAAAAGTTCTGTTTATTCATTCTTCATTTGATGGTCATTTGGGTTGTTCTCACCTTTTTCATGATATGAATAATGCTGTTTGAACACTGATTTACAAGGTGTTTAAGTAAATATATGTTTTCAATTTTCTAGGGTATATACTTATAAGTGGAATTGCTGGATCACAGAGTAACTCTGTGTATAACTGTTTGAGGAAGTGCCAAACTGTTTCCACAGCAGTTGCATCATTTTATATTCCCACCAGCAATAAATGAGGGTTCAAATTTTCCTATATCTTTGTCAACACTTATTACTATTCATCTTCTTATTATAGCCATCCTATAGCTATAGGAAGTGGTATATTATTGTAATTTTGATTTGCATTTCCTTGATGACTAATGTCATTCCGTATCTTTTGATGTGCTTGTGGCCATTGGTATACCTTCTTTGGAGAAATGTTTATTCAAGTCCTTTGCCTATTTTTAAAATGAGGTTGCCTTTTATTATTGAGTTGTAAGAGTTGTTTATACATTCTGAATAATAGATGCTTCTCAACTATATGATTTACAAATCTTTTCCCCCATTTCATGGGTTTTCCTTTCACTTTCTTGGTAGTGTTCTTTGATTTCCATAAGTTCTTAATTTTGATTGTCTTATACATTTATTTTTGGTTTCCTGTGCCTTTTTAGAATTTTTATTTTTTATTTCAAAAGGCTTTTGAGGAACTGGTGGTGATTGGTTACATGGATAAGTTGTTTAGTGATGATTTCCAAGATTTTAATGCACCCATCACTGGAGAAGTGTACACTGTATGCAATGTGCAGTCTTTTATCCCTCACCCTCCTCCCACCCTTTCTCCTGATTCCCCAAAGTCCATTGTATTATTCTTATGCCTTTGCATCCTCATAGTTTAGTTCCCACTTATGAGTGAGAACATACAATGTTTGGTTTTCCATTCCTGAATTATTTCACTTAGAATAATGGTCTCCAATTCCACTCAGGTTTCTGTGAATCCCATTATTTCATTCCTCTTTATGGCTGAGTAGTATCCCATGGTATGTATGTATGTATATATACATACCACATTTATTTATTCAATTGTCGATTGATGGATATTTGGCCTGGTTCCATATTTTTGCAATTGCAAATTGTGCTGCTATAGACATGCATGGGAAAGTATCTTTTTCATATAATGACTTCTTTCCTCTGGGCAGATACCCAGTAGTGGGATTTCTGAATCAAATGGTAGATCTACTTTTAATTGTTTAAGGAATCCCCACATTATTTTCCATAGTGGTTGTACTAGTTTACATTCCCACCAGCAGTGTAAAAGTGTTCCCTTTTCACCACATCCATGCCAGCATCTATTTTTTTTTTTTTATTCTTTGATTATGGCCATTCTTGTAGGAGTAAGGTGGTATCCATCACATTGTGGTTTTGATTTGCATTTCATTTATAATTAGTGATGTTGAGCTTTTTCATATATGTTTGTTGGGCGTTTGCATATCTTCTTTTGAGAACTGTCTATTTGTGTTCTTAGCCCACTTTTTGATGGGATTGTTTGTTTTTTCCTTGCTGATTTGTTTGAGTTCATTGTAGATTCTGGTTATTAATACTTTGTTGGATGCATAGTTTTTGAAGATTTTCTCCCACTCTGTGAGTTGTCTGTTTACTGTGCTGATTATTTATTTTGCTGTGCAGAAACTTTTTAGTTGATTAAGTCCCATCTATTTATCTTTGTTTTTGTGGCATTTGCTTTTGGGTTCTTGGTCATAAAGTATTTGCCTAAGCCAATGTCTAGAAGGATTTTCAGATGTTATCTTCTTGAATTTTTATCGTTTAAGGTCATAGATTTAAGTCTTTGATCCATCGTGAGTTGATTTTTGTATAAGCTGAGAGAGGAGAAACCAGTTTCATTATTTTACACATGTGGCTTGACAATTATCCCAGCACCACTTGTTGATTAGTGTGTCCTTTCCCCACTTTATGTTTTTGTTTGCTTTGTTGGAATTCAATTGACTGTAGGTATCAGGCTTTATTTCTGGGTTCTCTATTCTGTTCCATTGGTCTGTGTGCCTGTTTTTATACCAGTACCATGCTGTTTTGATGACTATAGCCTTACAGTATCATTTGAAGTCAGGTAATGTGATGCCTCCAGATTTGTTAGTTTTGCTTAGTCTTGCTTTGGCTATGGGGACTCTTTTTTGGTTCCATATGAATTTTAGGATTGTTTGTTCTAGTTCTATGAAGAATTATGGTGGCAATTGATGGGAATTGCATTAAACCTGTAGATTTTTTTTGGCAGTATGGTCATTTTCACAATATTGATTCTACTCATCCATGAGTATAGGATGTGTTTCCATTTGTTTCTGTCATCTATGATTTCTTTCAGTAGTGTTTTGTAGTTTTCCTTGAAGACTTTCACCTCCTTGGTTAGGTATATATCTAGGATTTTATTTTGTTTACAGCTACTGTGAAAGAGGTTGAGTTCTTGATTTGATTCTGAGTTTGGCTGCTGTTGGTGTATAGAAGTGCTACTGATTTGTGTACATTAATTTTGTCCTGAAACTTTATTGAATTCATTTACCAGTTCTAGGTGCTATTTGGATGAGTTTTTAGGGTTTTTAGGTGTATAATCATATCATTGGTGAACAGTGACAGTTTGATTTCCGTTTTACTGATTTGGATGCCCTTTATTTCTTTATTCTTGTCTGATTGCTTTGGCTAGAACTTCCAGTACTATGTTGAATAGATGTGGTGAAAGTGGGCATCCTTTTCTTGTTCCATTTCTCAGGGGGCATGATTTCAACCTTTCTCCATTCATTTTAATGTTGGCTGTGGATGTGTTATAAATAGCTTTTATTACCTTAAGGTATGTCCCTTCTATGATGATTTTGCTGAGGGTTTTAATCATAAATCATAAAGGCATGTTAGATTTTGTCAAATGCTTTTTCTGCGTCTATGAAGACAATTGTGTGATTTTTGCTTTTAATTCTGTTTATGTGGTTTATCACATTTATTGATTTGTGTATGTTAAACCTTCCTGTATCCCAGGTATGAAACACATTTGACCATGGTGGATTATCTTTTTGATATGCTATTTATTTGGTTAGCTAGTACTTTGTTGAGGATTTTTTGCATCTATATTCATCAGGGATATTGGTCTCTAGTTTTCTTTTTTTGTTATGTTCTTTCCTGGTTTTGGTATTAGGGTGATTCTGGCTTCATTGAGTGATTCAGGGAGGAGTCCCTCTTTCTCTATCTTTTGGAATGGTGTCAATAGGATTGGTACCAATTCTTCCTTGAATGTCTGATAGAATTCCACTTTCAATCCATCTAGCCCTGGACTTTTTTCGTTGGCTTTTTTTTTTTTTAATTACCATTTCAATCTCAGTGCTGGTTATTGGTCTGTGCAGAGTTTCTGTTTCTTCCTGGTTTAATCTAGGAGGGTTGTATACTTCCAAGAATTTATCCATCTCCTCTGGGTTTTCTAGTTTGTGCATGTGAAGGTTCATAGTAGCCTTGAATGATCTTTTGTATTTCTGCGGTATCAGTCGTAGTATCTCCTGTTTCATTGCTAATTGAGTCTTCTCTCCTCTTGTCTTGGTTAATCTCACTAACGGTCTTTTCAAAGAACCAGCTTTTTGTTTGATTTATCTTTTGTATTTTTTTATTTCAACTTCATTTAGTTCTGCTGTGATCTTTATTATTTCTTTTCTTCTATTGGACTTGGGTTTGGTTTGTTCTTGTTTCTCTAGTTCCTTGAGGTGTGACCTTATACTCTCTATTTGTGCTCTTTCAGACTTTTTAATGTAGGCCTTCTAAGCTATGGACTTTCCTCTTAGCACCACTTTTGCTGTATCCTGGAGATTTTGATAGGTTGTGTCACTATTACCATTCAGTTTAAAAAAAATTTTAATTTCCATCTTGATTTCATCGTTGACCCAATGATCATTCAGGAGCAGTTTATTTACTTTCCACGTATTTGGATGGTTTCAAAGGTTTCTTTCACTGTGGTTTGAGAGCACACTTGATATAATTTTGATATGCTTAAATTAATTGAAACTTGTTTTGTATCCTATCATATGTTCCATCTTGGAGAATGTTTCATGTGCTGATAAATAGAATATATATTCTGCAGTTGTTAGATAGAATATTCTGTAAACATCTGCTAAGTCCATTTGTTCTACGGTATAGTTTAAGTCCATTGTTTCTTTGTTGACCTTCTGTCTTGATGACCTGTCTAGGGCTGTCAGTGGAGTATTGAAGTCCCCCACTATTATTATATTGCTGTCTATCTCATTTCTTAAGTCTAGTAGTAATTGTTTTATAAATTTGGGAGCTCCAGTGTTAGGTGCATATATATTTAGAACTGTTATGTTTTCCTCTTGGACTAGTCCTTTTATCATTATATAGTGTACCTCTTTGTCTTTTTTAACTGCTGTTGCTTTAAAGTCTGTTTTGTCTGACATAAGAATAGGTACTCCTGCTTGCTTTTGGTGTCCATTTGCATGGAATATCTTCTTCTACCCCTTTACCTTAAGTTTATATGAGACCTTATGTATTAGGTGAGTCTCTTAAGGGCAGCAGATACCTGGTTTGTGAATTCTTATCTATTCTGTCATCCTCTGTCTCTTAAGTGGAGCATTTAGGCCATTTACATTCAACTTTAATATCGAGAGGTGAGGTACTATTCTATTCATTATGCTAGTTGTTGCCAAAATACCTTTTTTTTGTTGTGATCTTATTTTATAGGTCCTATGAGATTTATGATTTAAGGAGGTTTTATTTTGGTGTATTTCAAGAATTTGTTTCAAGGTTTAGAGCTCCTTTTAGAAGTTCTGGTATTGCTGGCTTGGTAGTGGTGAATTCTTTCAGCATTGGTTTGTCTGAAAAAGACTGTATTTTCCCTTCATTTATGAAGCTTAGTTTTGTTCAATACAAATTCGTGGCCAATGATTGTTTTGTTTAAGGAGGCTAAACATAGGACTTCAATGCCTTCTAGCTTGTGGGGTTTGTGCTGAGAAATCTGCTGTTAATCTGATAGGATTTTCATGTATAGGTTACCTGATGCTTTTGCCTCACAGCTCCTAAGGTTCTTTCCTTTATCTTGATTTTAGATAACTTGATGACTATGTGCCTAGGCAATGATCTTTTTGTAATGAATTTCCCAGATGTTCTTTGAGTTTCTTGTATTTTGATGCCTAGATCTTCAGCAAGGCCAGGGAAGTCTTCCTTGCTCATTCTCTCAAATACATTTTGCAAACTTTTAGGTTTCTCTTCTTCCTTAGGAACACCAATTATTCTTAGGTTTTGTCCTTTAACATAACCCCAAACTTCTTGGAGGCTTTGTTCATTTTTTTTATTCTTTTTTCTTTGTCTTTGTTGGATTGGATTGGAAAGCCTTGTCTTTGCATTCTGAAGTTCTTTCTTCTACTTGTTCAATTTGATTGCTGAAACTTTCCAGTGTATTTTGCATTTCTCTAAGTGTGTCCTTCATTGCCAGAAGTTGAGATTGTTTTTTGTTATGCTATTTCCCTGGAGATTTTTCCTTCCATATTCTGCATCTTAATTTTTCAATTTCTTTAAGTTGGATTTCACCTGTCTCTGGTGCCTCCCTGATTAGCTTAATAGCCTTCTGAGTTATCTTTTTGGCAATTCAGATACTTTTACTTGGCTTGGATCCATTGCTGGTGAGCTAGCGTGATCTTTCAGGGATATTAAATAACTTGTTTTGTCATCTAACCAGGATTGTTTCTCTGGTGCCTTCTCATTTGGGTAGACTATGGCAGAGGGAAGATCTGGGACTCAAAAGCTGCTATTCTGATTGTTTTGTCCCACTGGGTCCTTCCTTGATGTGGTGTTCTCCCCCTCCCTTCCCCTAGGGAAGGGGCTTCCTAAGAGCCAAACTGTAGGGATTGCTATTTCTCTTCTAGATCCAGTCACCCAGTGGAGCTACTGGGCTCTGGCCTGGTACTCAGGAGTATGTCTGCAAAGAGTCCTGTGATGTGATCTGTCTTCAGGTGTCTTAGCTGTGGATACCAACACCTGTGGATACCACCACTGTTCCAGTGGAGGTAGCAGGGGAGTAAAGTGGACTCAGTGAGGGTCTTTGGTTGTATTTTTGCTAAGTGTGCTGGTTTTGTGTTGGTTGTCCTCCAGCGCATCAGCTGCAGTAGCATAGGGAGGATCCGGTGGTGGATGGAGCCATAGAGCTCCCAAGAGATTATGTCCTTTGTCTTCAGCTACCTCTACCAGGGCAAGTAGAGAAAGATCATCAGATGGTGGCAGGGTTAGGCATGGCTGAGCTCAGACTCTCCTTGGGCAGGGCTTGCCATGGCTGCTGTAGAGGATGGGTGTTTTATTCTCAGACCAATGGAGTTATGTTCCCAGGGGGATTATGGCCGCTTCTGCTGTGTCATACAGGTCACCAGGGAAGTGGGAGAAAACCAGCATGACAGGTCTCACACAGCTCCCAGACAGTCCAAAAGGCCAGTCTCACTCCCACTGTGCCCCCACAAGAGCATCAAGTTTATTTCCAGGCAGACAGTGAGCAGGGCTGAGAACCTGCCCCAGACTACAAGCCTCCCCACTGAGAAAACAAGCAGGGCTTTCAGGCTTCTTGCCTCCCTGCCTGCCATGGTTTCTGTGTCATAAATGCACTCCCTGTTCACCTCCTCCCTTAGATTCTCTCCATGAAAGTTCATGTTTGGTTGAAATTGTTACAAAGTCCAGCTGGAAGTTTCCTTCTCTCTGTGGTCTTTCCTCAGTTCCACTGGCACCCCTCCGCAAAAACCCCTGAGAGACAAAGTCAGGAATGGCTTTCCTGGGGACCAAGAGTGCCTACAGCATTCTTCCCACTGCTTCCTCTACCCTTGTATTTCACTTGGCTCTCTAAATTCATCTCAGCCCCAGGTAAGGTCAAATTCTTTTCCCATCATCTAGACCTTCAGGTTCCCCAGTGAGGATGTGTGTTCAGGGGCAGACATTCCCCTCTCACACTTTGGGCACTCGGTTTTTCAGCTGTCTCTTGGATCCTACAGTGGCAAACTGCTTCCTTCAAAGGGGCTTGTGCTTTTTTGTCATATCTAAAACACGATTGTTTAATCCAAATTCACAAAGACTTATACCTATGTTTTCTCTAAAAATGTTACAGATTGGCTCTTACATTTAGGTCTTTGATCCATTTTAGTTAATTTTTCTATATTGTTTGAGGTGGGAGCCAACTTAATTTTTTCACATCTTGGCACCATTTGTTGAAAAGGTTATTCTTTTCTCATTCAATGGTCTTGGTACCTTTGTTGACAATCAATTGCCCATAGATGCACAGATTTGTATCTGGACTCTCAATTATATTCTGTCATCCGTATATCTGTCATTTGTGCCAGTACCTTATTGTCTTGATTAATTTAGCTTTGTAGTAAGTTTTGAAATGGGAAAGTCTGAGTCTTCCAACTTTGTTGTTCTTTTTTAAAAACCGTTTTGGGTACTCCAGGTTCCGTTTCCATAAAGATTTTAGATGAGAATTTCTATTCCTGGAAAACAAAAAGTTGGTATTTTAATAGGGAGCACATGAAATCTCTGTATCAATTTGGCGAGTATTGCTACCTTAACAAAATTCATCCAGTCCACGAATATGGGATGTCTTTTCATTCATTTTGCTGTGATACACTTTATTCTAGCTGTCTTTTGTAGTTTTCAGTGTATAAGTCTTACACTTCTTTAAATTTATTCCTAAGTATTTCATTCTTTTTGGTCCTCCTAAACATGAGATTATTTTCTTAATTTCATTTTCAGGTGGTTTACTGCTAATGTATAGAAATGCAACTGATTTTTGTACATTGATTTTGAATCCTACAAGTTTGCTGAAGTCATAATAGTTTACTTGTGCATTTTCTGGGAATTTCTATATATGAGGTCAGATCATCTGCAAATACTGATAGTTGTACTTCTTCCTTTCCAATCTCCATGTCTTTTATGTATTTTTCTGACCTAACTGACCTGGGTAGAACTTCCAGAACAATGTTAAATGAAGTGGCAAGAGGAGAGACATTCTTGTTTTGTCCTTGATCTTCTAGGAAAGATTTTAGTCTTTTGCTATTAAGTATGATATTAACTGTGGGTTTTTCATAAATGTCCTTTATCAGTTTGAGAAAGCATCCTTACATTCCTGGTTTCTTGGGTGTTTTTCATCATAGAAAGGTGGTAGACTGGGTCAAGGGTTTGTCTGTGTCCATTGAGATCTTATGTGATTTTTATCCTTTATTTTATTAGTGTGGTATATGACATTGATTACTTTCTCATATGTTGAACCAAATTGGCATCTTGGGATAATTCTCACATGGTGAATGCTGCTAGATTTGGTTTTCTAGTGTTTCATTGAGTATTTTCATATCTACATTTATAAGGTGCATTGGTTTGCGGTTTTCTTTTCTTATGATATTTGACTTTGGTATCAGAATAACACTGGAATAATAGCAATAACGGGGGAGTCTTACTCCTATTCTGCTTTTTAGAAGAGTATTTAAAGGACTAGTGTTAATTATTTTGTAAAGGTTTCACAGAATTCATCGAATCACTGGTGAAGCTAACTTGTTCTGGGCTTTTCTTCGCAGGAAGTTTGTTTTTGTTTTTGTTTTGTGACTATTTCAATCTCTTTACTTGTTATAAGTCTATTTCTTTGTGAGTCCATTTTGGAGGTTTGTATCTTTCTAGGAATTTGTCCATTTTATGTGAATGTCTAATATGTTGTCACACAGTTTGTCATGGTATTCCTTTATAATCTTTTTTCTTTTTGAATGGTCTGTGTTAATGCCCCACCCTTTTATTCCTGATTTAGTAATTTGAGTCTTCTCTCTTTCTCTCCTGGTCAGCCTAGTTACAGATGTGTCGATTTTGTTAATCTTTTCAAGAAGTAATTTTTATTGTGTTCATTTTCTCTGTTGTTTTTCTGTTCTCTATTTTATTTATTTCTTCTCTATTGTTTACTTCCTGCAGCTGCTTTGGGTGTAGTGTTCTTCCTTTTCTAGTTGCTTAAGGTGGATGGTTTAGTTATGAACTTCAAGTATTTCTCCTTTTTAAATGTAGACACTGACGGCTGTATATTTCTTTCTGAGCACCACTTTCATTTTATCCCATAAATTCAGGTATGTTGCATTTTAATTTCCATTCATCTCAAAGAATTTTCCAATTTCTTGTGATTTCTCTTTGACCTATTGGTCATTTTTTAACGTACTGTTTACTTTCCATATATTTGTGACTTTTCAAATTTCCTTTTGTTACCAATTTCTATTTGTTTTCTATTGTGGTTAGAGAACATACTTGGCATGTGTTTGACCATTGCAAATTTAATGGGACCGATTTTGTGACTTAACATATGCTCTACCACGGAAAATATTCTATGTGTATTTAAGAGGAATGTGTATTCTGTTGTTCGGTAGAGTGCTCTGTAGGTGACTGTTGTCATTGTTTCATATTGTTCAAGTTATCCATTATTTTGTGATCTTCTGTCTAATTGTTCTAATCATTATTTAGAACGGAATGTTGAACGATTATTGTTGAATTGTCCATTTCTCCCTTTAATTCTGTCATTTTTCTTCATGTATTTTGGGTCTCTGTTGTTATCTGTATAATTGTTATATCTTCTTGATGGAGCTTCCATTTATCATTATAAAATGCCCTTTGTCTCAAGTAGCAGTTTTTGTCTTTAAGTCTGTTTTGTCTGACATTAGTATAAGCACGCTGGCTCTCTATAGGTTACTGTTTGTATGCAATGTATTTTCCATACTTTTATTTTCAATCCATTCGTTTCTTTGAATCTAAAGTGTGTCTCTTTTTGTTATTATATCACTGGATCATGTTTTGATCCATTCTTCCATTCTCTATCTTTTAATTGGAGAGTTAAATCCATTTACAAACCTGCCTTCCCTACTGGAGATGACAAGAGTGGAGCTCTGGTTTTCCCTTTTCTCTACACTACACTAAGTGTGAACTATTACTCACTCCACTTCTTGCCAGGGCAACTTAAATAAAACTGGCAACCAGCTAGTTATGTAATTTGACTGTCACATTCTCTCTCTGGGACTAAGCTTTCTTATTTGAAAATAACTTGGGACAGACTTTTAACATTCTTTTGACCAATGTGCAAATGACACACTGCACACCTGTGCAGGGAATAGCCTGACTCTAGACGTCTCCCACTGGTCCTGTGAGTAGAATTGAGTGGAGAGACTGAAAAGCTTATATTTTCCTGATGGGCAAAATAATAGCCATTCATTTTCACTAGGCCCAAAATAGTCCAAGGTATCATCTAATGACCTCAGGTTGCTTCCAGTATCCCCCATAATGTTTGTACTCAGAGCATCAGGCAGAAACCTGAGACTGGGTCTTTTCCTTCATGCAGGCCCCCGATGTGAGTCACCAGCACCTGTCACTTCTACTTGCCAAACACTGGCCCTCCCGCCTCCCTGCTGCCACCTCTGCCTCATTCCTGCCTTTCTCATTTCTCACGCTCCTGCTTCCTGTCCCTCTGCCCTCTCCATATGCCAATTGATACACTTGTCACAGCACCCCAAAAATCCTTCCAAAATGGCCTTCGTCATCGCTGCCCGCTGCTGAATACTCTCTGCAAACTCTAGACCCTCCTCAGCTTCCTACCCAAGGCCTCCATGATTAGACACCTTCCCACCTGCTGGGCTCATTGCTTCTCCTCCGCATTCAGTTCCTCCACCAATCTATCGCAGTTTCCTAGAAACAGTGGGCTCTGTCCAGCTTCTCTCCCTCTGCACCAGCTGCTCCTCATCGAGAGCCCCACTCCCCAGGCTGTAGTTCTTCAACCACTGTGCTTGCTCCTTAAAAGAATTTTGACAAAGTCATGAAACTTCTCTCACATATATTTGAGGTAACATTTAACTTTTCACACAAACATATAATTTTCAGATATTATAAAAACTGCCATTTTAAAATAAAACTGTTAGCTCTCTCTAGAATTTATGCAATAGAAAATAAATACTGGCCAGTTGCAGTGGCTCACGCCTGTAATCCCAGCACTTTGGGAGGCCGAGGAGCACGTATCACGAGGTCAGATGTTTCAGAGCAGCCTGGCCAACATGGTGAAACCCTGTCTCTACTGAAAATACAAAAATTAGCCAGGTGTTGTGGTGTGCACCTGTAACACCAGCTACTCAGGAGGCTGAGGCAGAAGAATCACTTGAACCCGGGAGGCAGAGGTCACAGTGAGCCGAGATCGCACCACTGCACTCCAGCCTGGGCAACAGAGTGAGACTCCATCTCAAAAAAAAAAAAAGAGAAAGAAAGAAAGAAAATAAATACCACAGCAATTTAAAACTTACCATTATCCATTTTAAAAGAATAGACGAGCAGCCTGTAATCCTAGCACTTTGGGAGGCCAAGGCAGGCAGATCACAAGGTCAGGAGTTTGAGACCAGCTTGACCACCATGGTGAAACCCCCCTCTCTACTAAAAATACAAAAATTAGCCAGGCATGGTGGCGCACGCCTGTAATTCCAGCTACTCGGGAGGCTGAGACAGGAGACTTGCTTGCCAGGAGGCGGAGGTTGCAGAAAAAAAAAAAAAAAAAAAAACATGAGCAATCTCCATCTTAACAGTCAGAAATTTTACCCCTTCTTTTCTTCTACTGGAACTCACAGTTCAATTCTACTTCCGTCATTGAATTTTATTCTAATGTCATAGAATTTTATGCTTGAAAGAACTTTATTATCATCTCATAAAATTCTGGAAGAGAAACATGCATATCAATTGAAAATATTTTGTTTCCTATGACCAAAAGGCTCTAGATATTCAATTTTTTAATTGAGTTATCATGACAATGATCATTAATTGAGCAATTAAAGATATATAATAAAAAACTGATAAATTGTGATATTAAAAAATAAGATTGCATTGGGGATGTTCCTTGTAATGAGATGATTTTGTGGTTGTTGCTCTGTTTCTTGAGTAACCCATGTATCTGTTCCCCGGACCAAGAAGTGGACAGTAGGGATAGCAGATGTCCGTGACTGGTGCAGTTGTCTGGAGGAAGCTCAGGGTTCCCCCAACCCACCCCTGTGGTTCATATTGATATTGACCTTTACTGGGGGCCCATAAATTGTATTTTTGGCTAGGGCCTTGCTGTAGATGATTAGCACTTATTTTGAGAATTAAGCAAGGGAGACCTCATATCAATTTTATTCTCACCTTTTGTTTTTTGTGGTTTTGTTTTACAGCTGAATACACTGAAAAACTTTATTCACATCTAAGAGTAGGTGAGAATTTTGTTATACCAATGTCATTCAGTTCTGAGGCTCCTTCTCAGTTATAGCCATTAGATCTGCCTTTAATTTTGTTGATAGCAAAGAATTAGAAACCACCTCCCTTAGAAAGGGATTTGTTTTCCAATCATTCAAATCATCATTGCTCAGTCTCTTGGAAGTTTATGCAAAGGGCACTATTACAAGACTCTCAGAGGACCGTACACCAGCGTGTCCCCCGTAGGTACTTGGTTCAACCTGCTAAGAGAAAGCGTTGGATATTATCTTATCATATGCTTTGAATATATTTTCCTGAAGACCTTGAGGCTGAGGCTTACCCAGCCTGAATGATGGAGACGCCACCCTGATGACATGCTTGGAAAGCCAGCACTGCAGCTTCTGTTGGCACAATTCAACTGCCAGATGGGACTCCCTCCCTGGAGAAGGCATATGGCGTTTCTCAGCTCAAGCAAATGTGTGAATTGCATGTTTCAAGAAATAGCATAAAAATCACTGAGAAATAAATTGCAAAATGTATCTTATAAGAAAGATGACTAAAACCAGTCAATATTAAACTGATAAAAATTGAATACAGTAATTCATATTTATTTTATAATAAGTTGTAAAAAAACACGGTAAGTCTAAATACTATTTGTTATTATCGAATGTGGTATAATGCCATCATGTAGCAAAATTATTATGTATGATATAAAATGTGTGATAAAAGCTTTAGTAAGCCTGTGGCAAAGGTATATTTCTGGACATTTTGGGTTGTTTTGCTAATTTTGAGAATAATCCAAATCATCTACTAAAGTCATAAACAACTTCAAAATTTTATGGGACATAATCAAAGTTTTCCTTATACTTAAGAAAACAGAAGGTAAAAGTGTCAAAGTACTTGAACGTTTATGTTTATGTACAATATGTATTTATGTACGTTTATGTACAATTTTATTTTTGTTAATGAGAAGAATACAGTAAATGTTTATTTTGATAAAGATGATGATTGACTATAATTAGAACAAATATTTCAATCTATGGTGTGATAAAATGGGTTTTCACTTACTTCGGAATAATGCACACACAATTTTAATCAGTGAATTTTACCTTGTATATCTTGAAAATATTTAGTGATCTCCCCTCACCAAAATTCCAGTGACACTTAACATCATAATTTTCATTAAACTGTGACCCCTACTGCTCTGACTGTTCAAAGACACTTTTCTTTCTGGCCAATGGCATATCCAGATGACAAACGTGGCCAAGAGCAGGGGAAAGCTGCTCCCTTTAAATTAGTCAGGGGAGCAATTGAGCCAATGTTTTTTACTGAGGTTTTCTCTGCTATGCTCCCACAGGCTCTCCCCCAAGGGCACAGCAGTCTTTGGCAATTGTCTGGGCATGGAAGGGGCACGCTCACTAAAGGACGACTTCATCAAGCCCTCTGCTCTGCTCTACTCTGCTCTGTGATGTGTCCAAATTCAGAACATCCCCACACTGGCCCCTCATGGCTAAGGTTTAAGGCAGGAAGGGCCCAGCTGGGCTGGAGTCTACGTTAATCTGCAGCCCTCAAATGGCCCTGCTCTCCAGATGGGCAGAGTGAGGGATTTGAGGCAGCATTAATATGGAGCAGGAGAGGAGCCTTTGTGTCTCCTGGTGTGATCACGAGGCAGGTCAGATTCAGGAAGACCAGCCTGTGGAAGCTCAGGCTCCTGTGAGTTGCCAAGAAAAGCCTGAGAAGTCTGTGTACCCGGGGAGTCAAGTAGCCAGATGACAGTTCACATCTCCTGCTTGTTTTCAAATTAACATGGAATCCCTGTTTCCCTCCAGGCCAACATTGTCTCAGTATCTTACCTAGAACCCAGCCAACATTCAAGAAATGTGTGTTGAGTTGAAATGTGTTAAGTGAGCTACCACTTGCTAAGAGAAAGCCCAACCCAGCCTTTGGCAGAGGTCTGGGTTTGGAGCCTGAAATTGTCTCAGCTCTGGGGAAGAAAGAATGACATATCCTCTCTCTGGTAGGTTCTAAGACCAGCCCAGACTTTCCCAGGCACAAGCTCAGAGCCCTCAAACACAACCTCTGGTCTCTAGACTGTGCGTCTCCAGGGCAGCTAGAAGCATCCTCCCTCCTCCCTGGAGGCTGATCAGCGCCTGGGGACATCCTCTCTCTTGCCACCAAGCAGCAGGCTCCAGACTTGTCAAACTTGGCTTTTCTGATAAATCATTCACAAACTTTCATCCCCACTGGTATCTGCTATTTGCTAATTGAATAATTAGATATAATTAATAACATCATACATTACCATAATTTTACATTATAGGTGTCAAGAGGATATCATTTAATTAGAGGTTAATGTTTGGGGCTTGGAATCAGATGCTTAAGTGAACTGTAGCTTGTGCTTCTGCCAGCTGGAGAAGCATGAACTGTGCCCTTTTGATTCATTCTGCTGTGTTTCTAGCATCTGGAAAAGCAGAGAGGGAAACACATTGATTTCTTGAAATTTGGTGGTTGAAGAGAAATTCCCAGAAAACAGCACTGATGTTTGTGTATGTGTATGAACATCTGCTGCAGCTCTGCCTCATAGAGGATATATGCTAGCTACTCTGGGGGACACAAAAGACCCCATCTTTATGTCCACAGCCAGGAAGGTCAAACAAGGCTTGCACAGAAGTCCCTGCAGCAGGAAGTAACAAGTGACAACTTCCATTGTCACATGGCTGAGTTATGACAGATTCACAGGATGCATGCAATCAGGAAATCATGTGCTTTCTGATAAGAATGATTCTGGAATATACTGCTAAGTGTAATTTCTAAAATTTATAACTTGCTAAGACTTCTCCTGTAATAGAATTTACAGATCAGAAAAGAGAAACTGTCAAGACATTAATCATGATGTCAGACTTAGAAAAGATGGCTGTTAGAGAGATCACGACAGATCAGTGGTGTGGGAATTGAAAGAATGGGGAGGCTGCCCCTGCGTGAAGGTGGGAACTCCCAATAGCAAGTGAGCGAGCCCCAAGTCAAGAAACCCCTTTTATTTCCAATGCATCTCGGAGCATGTCTGCTGTCTGTGTATGAGTTTACTCTCTGGGTTTGATGAATTGACATCTCTGGTGAGTGTGGTCAGTGCTGCTGTCTGGGCTGACCTGATCCCGGTAGAGGACTGTATTCTGAAGGAGCCTTAGATTCCTGGTTAGCACTGCCTGCTGCTTGATCACCTCCAGGTTCGGTTGTGAGGCACAATCCATCATGTTAGGTCAGGGTTCTTGATGGCGTCTCAATATCTGAGTGTGGTGCAGAGGGCTCCCCAGCTCAGGAATGATCAAGAGGCGCCCGTCCCCGGGCTGGGGCAGGAGAGTGGCAGGTTCAGGGTGTTGCTGCGGTGAACGCTAAAGTGAAAGGGAGTCATGGAATTTCCTAAGAGGTTGGTGGGCCGGCTGAGAAGTGAAGTGGTGTCTGTGCTGCATGAGGAGCTATGAGGTCAGGCAGGGAGCCTAGAGCTAGTTCAGAGGAAACACCAGCAGCCTGGCAGTGCCAGCTGCTGTCCCGAGGCAAGAGGGATAACCTTTATCACTGAATCCAGGCTACAGAGTCCACAACAGGCTTTTGATAGAGTGGAGACAAAAGAGACTCCATCCTGGATGCTGGTTACATGCTGACTTCTGGTCAGCCCCAGTCCCAGGAATGAGTCCCGATACTACTGTATTCACTTTCCCTGGCGTAAGAGCATGTCAACCTTGATGCTACCATACAAATGGCAAGCTCTGACACACACAGCATTCTTTCCTGTTCTAGGGGGCTGCCTTTCATCATCTCAATAGAGCACATACACTCTTTCCCTATGGTATATAAGCCCTGGGTCTGGAGAGTGACAGCAGGGAGGTCTACTTGTCTTGTAGCCTCTCAAGACTCTGCTTCTGTTCGAAGGTTCTAATGAATCACCCTATATCCACAAACTGGATTTGCCTGCCTCATCTTTTGGTTTCCTGACACTACTGGCATTTGGGGGCTGCTTGGCATATTCATCCCTTCCATGAAGTTGATTCAGAACCTTAAGGGCATGTCCAGATCTCTCATGCACAAATAGATGAATGGCTTTGCTAGTTAGGATCGCACCTGGAAGGAGGCCACTGAGGAGCCTTCTTCAGGTCCCACAAGGCCTGCTCATGTTGGAACTCCCACAGCAGAGGGTCTTCCTGAGAACTGAGTTCATAAAGAGGTATCATAACCTCAGAAAAACTTGGCACCCATTGTCTGCAATATCCAGTTAACCTAGAAATCCTCTCCATCGTTGCTGTGAGGGGTCTAGGACAAGTTTGCGTAGTCTTTTGTCTATTGGGAGGGAATGCCTTTCCCTCTTCTGGTAGGCCATGCACTAAATATCGGAATGTGCTCTGACCATTTTGTAAAGTCTTGACTGTGGCCCTGGGAAAGGCAGGAGGGACTTCAGTGAAGCCCTGGGGTGCACCCAGTCAGGTACACTGTTGTCCTCTAGGTGAAGGAAGAAAAACTTGGCTGATCTGGGGCACACCGAGAAGAGCCGACCACAGCTCCACTGCAGTGAAGCAGGTAGCTGCAGGAGGAACCAATGGCGGGATGGTGTTTGGGTTAGGAATTACTGGGAAGTGAGAAATGACAAATGTGTCGATGCCCTGAAGTTTTGACCACATTGATTTCTCATCCATTCAGTTTCTTGGCAGGACAGGAGGGTTGTAAGGGTGAATGCAGGGCATGGGAAGGCCTCTGGCTATAAGGCTTTTAACTCTACTTTGAGCCTTTCCTTCATTCCCAGCTTCATGGGATAATGGAGAAATTTCGGTAACCATTTGGTAGGATCTATCTGAATTTTAACAGGTTCTACTCAAATTAATTTCTGTACGTTGGTGGAAGTTTTAGCCCATAGAGTATCAGATACAGTGTCAAGGTCTTTATCCAGGGCCCACATCTGATGTGACAGAAGGGGCAAAAGTAGAATGAGAACAGACACAGCTTGATGATGAACAGAAGAGTCCTCTGGGACTGCAGGAAATTGTCCCTGTGGTGTGCAAATGTTCTATTTGCAATGTGAATGTCTTGCTATTAAATTTGCATAGATGGGATCACAGAACAGGAAAGAGTGTTTTTAGCCAAGGACCAGAAGGTTATACAGTTCAGGGCCAGGAGCTCAGGAAAATCCATGGGTTATTCAAAACATCAGTCACTTGTGTGGTGTGTTTACTCTGAGATGAAGGTTAAGCAAAGGTGGCAAGTGTCGCTTAGAAAGAGCAGCTCCCGTATCAACCAGGAATAATGAAATGGACCATCTATATGTGTCATCAACTCATCTTAAGTATTTAAGATAAGAGCAAGGTATTGGGTGCACCCTCATCTAACTAGATTTTCTGATTTTTCTTTGTCTTCCCTTTTCTTTTCCAAGATGGGATGATCTTTATTCCAGATTCCCTTTTGTTTACATATCTACAAGTATCCTTATCAGTTTGTCAGTTGGCTGGGAGTGGGTCACCCTGCTGTTTGATCTGTAGGGCCATGCATTTATTTTGGGTCCTATCTTGCTTTTGTTCTAAAGCCCTTTCAACATGCTCTGCCAACTGTTGTAGGTCAGGTGAAAAGACTGCCTTTCTGTTCTAATTTCTGTTTTTGAATTACATATACAAATTGACAAAATGAGATGAAAGAGCTGCTTTCCCATCACCATCTTCTTTAACTTCCAAATGTAGCCTCAACATATTTTCTAGTTTAGTCTTAACATTGCCTATATTTTTATATTTTATATATTTGCATGATATAGTTATGGTCCAATAGATTTTACTGGAAATGTTTCAGGCATAGCATGTAGGAGACTTAATCCTAATTTATAGGCCCTTTTTGGGCCCTTGAGCTTATTGTAGAAAGAGGGATCCTATAGGTCCATTTCCAGTTCAGTCCAATCAGCTCTTACCATCTAGGATTTAGCATCTGAGACTCTGACCAATATGTGAACAACCTGACATAGGTTAGGTCACTGCATCAACCAAGCTTCTCTAGGGAAACAGAACCAATATGGTGAGTGGTGAGAGTGTGTGTGTGTGTGTGTGTGTGTGTGTGTGTGTGTGTGTGCGTGCATGTGTGTGTGAGAGAGAGAGACAGAGACAGAGAGAGAGAGAGATTTTAAAGAATTGACCTGATAGATGATGGAAGCTGGCAAGTCCAAAATCTGCAGGGTAGGCTGGCAGGCTGGAGACCCAGGCAAGAGGCAATGCTGCAGTTCAGTCCAAAGGCCATCAGCTGCATCATCCATCTTGCTCTGAGGAGGTCAGTTTCACATTCCATTTAGGCCTTCAACTGATTGGAAAAGGTGCACCCACATTAGGGAATACAATCTGCTTCACTAGAAGTACAACAATTTGAATGTTGATTTCATCCATAACAACCTCACAGAGACAGTTAAAATAATGTTTGACCACATAAATTGGGAACCATGGCACAGTCAGGTGGACTCATAACATTAACCATCACAGTAGCCCTGGGTCCTATGCACCCAAAAGTTTCTCTAGGAATAGTTGTTGGCTTTGTCTAGGTTTAGGGGAATCCTCAACTAGAGCTTTCAATTCAGCCTGGTTCCCAGGTTTACATTCTACAGCTGTCAGCATACCTGGCTTCTGGGAGCAATAAGACTTTGGAGACAACAATTATTTGGAGGGGATCATACAAGAGTCATTGGTAAAAGCTAGACAGACAAGGACAAGAGGAAGGAGGAGCTGATGGGGTTGCAGAGGGGAGGGGCCAGAAGGAAAGTACACAACGAGATATTCATACAAGGGACTGCCACACAGCAACCAAAAGAAATGAACCATGCTACACACAACGACAGTGAATCCCACAGATACCAGCAGGGCAAAGAGGTCAGAAACAAGAGATAACACACTATATTATACCACTGATATGAGGAGAAGGCCAGGAAATCCTACACGTTAGGGAGAGGCTTTAGAATAGTGGTTACCCTGTGGCAAGGGGGTGCTGTGGACCGGGAAGAGACATGACTGTTTCCCAGGGGACTGTGAACTCTACGTCTCAAGCAGGTGGTAGCTACATGGAGTGGCAGTTATGTGGAGTGGTAATTGAGGGGGTGGTAGTTATTCAAGGTGGTAATTACACAGAATGGTAGTTACATGGGGTGGTAGTTACATGGGGTGGTAGTTATTCAAGGTGGTAGTTGCAGGGTCATAGTTACATGAGATGGTAGTTGTTTGAGGTGTAGTTACATGGGGTGGTAGATCTTTGGGGTGGTAGTTACAGAGGTTAGTAAATATACAGGGTTGTATACATGTGTGGTAGTTACATGAACGTAGTAGTTACACAGAGTGATAGTACCATGAGTGTTAGTATTTGGGGTAGTGTACGCAGATGGTAGGTTATTGGGGTGGGAGTTACATGAGTCGGTAGTTACATGAGCATGGCGAGTTACATTGGGTGTATTGTAGTTATTCAGGGTGTAGATACATTGAGTGGCAGTTATGTGAAGTGTGTTTTTTTGGGTGGCGTTAATGGAGGTGGTAGCTATGGAGGTGCTATTATTTGGGGGTGTTAGTTACACAGGGTAGTTTCCACATGGGGTGGTTATTATTTGGGTTGGTAGTTGTTACATGGGGTGATAGTTACATGCAGTGGTAGTTGTCTGGGGTGGTAGTTACATAAGGTGGTAGTTATGTGGGATGGTATTTACACGGGGCAGTAGTAACATGGGGTGGTAGTTACAAGGGGTGGTAGTATGAACCCAGAAAATCTGAGACAGGTCTCAGTAAATGTAAAAGGTTTATTTTGCCAAGGCTGAGGATGCACACCTGTGACACAGCCCCAGGAGGTCCTAATGATCTGTGCCTAAAGTGGTCAGAGCACAGTTTGGTTTTATACATTCTAGGGAGACATGAGACATCAATTAATATATGCAAGATGAACACTGGTTCAGTCTGGAAAGGCAGGACGACTCGGAGCAAAGACGGGAAGACTCAAAGTGGGGAGGGGGCTCCCAGGTCGTAGGTAGATAAAAGACAAATGGTTGCATTCTTTTGAGTTTCTGATTAGGCTCTTCAAAGGAAGCAATCAGATGAGCATTTATCTCAGTGGATCGGAGGGGTGACTTTGAATAGAATGGGAGGCAGGTTGGCTCTGAGCAGTTCCCGGCTTGACTTCCCTTTAGCTTAGTGATTTGAAGGCCCCAGATTCATTTTTCCTTTCACTGTAGTTACATGGGGTAGTAATTACAAGGGGTGGTAGTTACATGGGATGGTAATAACTCAGGATGCTGGTTACATGGGGTGGTAGTTATTGTGTCAGGTAGTTGTCAGAATCGTAATTATATGGATTGGTAGTTATTCAGGGTGATAATTACAATGGGTGGTAATTATGCAGGATGTTAGTTGCATGGGGTGGTGGTTATTGTGGGTAGTACTTACACAGGGTGGTAGTTATTCGGGGTGGTAGTGACACAGGGTGGTTATTCTAGGTGGTACTTATTCAAGGTGGTAGTTACACTGGGCTGTAGTTAGAAGGGTTGGTGATTATTTGAGGTGGTAGTGACACAGGGTGGTAGTTATTCAAAGTGGTAGTTATTCTGGTTGACAGTGACACAGGATGGTAGCTAGGTGGGTTGGTGGTTATACAGGGTAGTAGTTATTCGGAGTGGTAGTCACACGGGTGGTGGTTATAGGAGTGATACTGACACAGGGTGGTGGATATGCGGGGTGGTAGTCACACAGGGTGGTAGTTATTCAAGGTGGTAGTTATTTGGGGTGGTAGTGATGCAGGGTGGTAGTTAGGTGGGTTATTCAAGGTGGTGGTTACACAGGGTGGTAGTCACATGAGGTGGTGATTATTGCATGGTACTCACACGGGGTGGTGGATATACGGGTGGTAGTCACATGGGGTGGTAGTTATTTGAGGTGGTAGTTATTTGGGGTAGTAGTTACACAGGATGGTAGTTAGGTGGGCTGGTGGTTATACAGGGTGGTAGTTATTTGGGGTGCTACTCACACGGGGTGGTGGTTATAGGGGTGGTACTCACATGGGGTGGTGGATATGTGGGGTGGTAGTCACATGGGGTGGTAGTTACTCGAGGTGATATTCGGAGTGGTAGTGACACAGGATGGTAGTTAGGCGGGTTGGTGTTTATTCGGGGTGGTAATCACACAGGGTGGTGGCCATGCAGGGTGGCAGGAGGGGTGGCAGTCACATGAGGTGGTAATCAGTTATTGGGGTGGTAGTCGGTTATTCGGGTGGTGGCTATGAGGGGTGGCAGTCACAGGGGGTGGTAGTCAGTTATTGGACTGGTAGTTATTTGGGGTGGTGACTATGCGAGGTGGCAGGTGGGGTGGCAGTCACACGAGGTGGTACAATTATTGGGGTGGTAGTCCGTTATTGGGATGGTGGCTATGTGGGATGGCAGTCACACGAGGTAGTAGTTATTGGGATGGTGGCAGGCGGGGTGGCAGGCAGAGTGGCAGTCACACGAGGTGGTAGTTATTGGGGTGGTGACTGCGGGGTGGCAGTCACATGGGGTTGTAGTTGGTTACTGGGGTGGTGGCAGGCGGGGTGGTGATTGCGCGGGGTGGTACTCAGTTATTGGGGTGGTGACTATGCGGGATGGCAGGTGGGGTGGCGGTCACATGGGGTTGTAGTCGGTTACTGGGGTGGTGGCAGGCGGGGTGCTGATTGCACGGGGTGGTAGTCAGTTATTGGGGTGGTGACTATGCAGGGTGGCAGGCAGGGTGGCGGTCACATGGGGTTATAGTCAGTTATTGGGCTGATGACTCTGTGGGGTGGCAGGCGGGGTGGCAGTCACATGGGGTGGCAGTTACTGGGGTGGTGGCTATGCAGGGTGGCAGGCTGGGTGGCGGTGGCACGGGTTCAGCTCTCCAGTTTCGTGCACTTTGTCATTCCCACTGGTGCACTTGTAAATGTTTAATAAGCAGCTGTCTGGGCAGGAAAGCTCTAGTTTGCAGTGTCTGCCCCTTCTGAGGTATGACTCCTCTCACCTGTGGCCGCTTCCAGGCTGCACATGTGAGGTCCATGAACACAGTTAGGGAGGGCCGTGGGTCCGCCTCATCTCGCGAGCACAGACGTAGTCAAATGTGAATGAACCGGAAGTGACAAGTTTGAGTACTTTCCCTTCATTTTAATACAATTCATTTAATTGTAAGTTTTTAATGTTTAATTTCTAATGATGCCTGTGTTAACAATTGGNGTTACTCGAGGAGATATTCGGAGTGGCAGTGACACAGGATGGCAGTTAGGCGGGTCGGTGCTTATTCGGGGTGGTAATCACACAGGGTGGTGGCCATGCAGGGTGGCAGGAGGGGTGGCAGTCACATGAGGTGGTAATCAGTTATTGGGGTGGTAGTCGGTTATTCGGGTGGTGGCTATGAGGGGTGGCAGTCACAGGGGTGGTAGTCAGTTATTGGACTGGTAGTTATTTGGGGTGGTGACTATGCGAGGTGGCAGGTGGGGTGGCAGTCACACGAGGTGGTACAATTATTGGGGTGGTAGTCCGTTATTGGGATGGTGGCTATGTGGGATGGCAGTCACACGAGGTAGTAGTTATTGGGATGGTGGCAGGCGGGGTGGCAGGCAGAGTGCCAGTCACACGAGGTGGTAGTTATTGGGGTGGTGACTGCGGGGTGGCAGTCACATGGGGTTGTAGTTGGTTACTGGGGTGGTGGCAGGCGGGGTGGTGATTGCGCGGGGTGGTACTCAGTTATTGGGGTGGTGACTATGCGGGATGGCAGGTGGGGTGGCGGTCACATGGGGTTGTAGTCGGTTACTGGGGTGGTGGCAGGCGGGGTGCTGATTGCACGGGGTGGTAGTCAGTTATTGGGGTGGTGACTATGCAGGGTGGCAGGCAGGGTGGCGGTCACATGGGGTTATAGTCAGTTATTGGGCTGATGACTCTGTGGGGTGGCAGGCGGGGTGGCAGTCACATGGGGTGGCAGTTACTGGGGTGGTGGCTATGCAGGGTGGCAGGCTGGGTGGCGGTGGCACGGGTTCAGCTCTCCAGTTTCGTGCACTTTGTCATTCCCACTGGTGCACTTGTAAATGTTTAATAAGCAGCTGTCTGGGCAGGAAAGCTCTAGTTTGCAGTGTCTGCCCCTTCTGAGGTATGACTCCTCTCACCTGTGGCCGCTTCCAGGCTGCACATGTGAGGTCCATGAACACAGTTAGGGAGGGCCGTGGGTCCGCCTCATCTCGCGAGCACAGACGTAGTCAAATGTGAATGAACCGGAAGTGACAAGTTTGAGTACTTTCCCTTCATTTTAATACAATTCATTTAATTGTAAGTTTTTAATGTTTAATTTCTAATGATGCCTGTGTTAACAATTGGCTCCCAAGACCCCTGAAAATTTAGCACTTAGGTTTCAGGAGCTGGAGCAAGCTGGCTCCAGCATCCACTGGTGATATCTCAACGCAATTACTTAAGAAACAAAATTTTTCCTGCTTAAGAGTCGAAGGAACAAAGGCAAGTGCAGAGTGAGGAAATGAGCAGGTGTCCAGCTCTTGTGAGGAAAGGAGAGGAAGAGAGTGCCCTGAAGAATCTGAGCACTGGAGCGGACACGGGGGTTTCAATGCCGCACCCTTCGCACGTGGTTGAACTATGCCTGCCCGCTGCGGGCTTGAGCTCGTGGGCCTGCACAGCCAGAGGCATGCACCCCTCAGAGCTGCTTGAGACGGGGTTACGTCCCTCCAACCAGTTACCCAGCCCCGCAGGCCCACCATGCTGAATCAATACTGGTATCGAGTTTACTAATTACGTATAGCAATAATAAGGACAAGAGTCATTCATCCACAGCAGCAGTTCACCCAGAATTTTTTATATATACACAGTATCAAGTACTCTGCTTTACTGTGTCAGAAATTTTAACCTGGTATTTTTGAAATCCAAAGACCATCTTTCAGACAGGCCTTTGAAGTGGGAAACAACATAAAAATCCCCTGTAAAACGCAGGTGCCGAGGTTAGTATCACAGACATGGCAGAAGATGATTCCATTCCTCAAGGTGGTGGTTGCTGTTGGGATGTGGCTGCTCTGGCTGCTGATACTGGCAGAGGCTGTGCTCTGAGGAGCCCAGGAGGCCCCTTTGAGGGCTCAATCGATTGGAAATACCCCCAGCACGGATGGCCCAAAAATGGCAGCATGGAAACCAAAGCCCTTGGTACGGAAAAGCCGGCCAGGGGGTCTGGTTGAGCCAGAGATTCGTGTTCCTGAGGAAGCCCCGTGGCTCACAGGAGCTGATTCTCCATATCACCCCACTGTGCCACCCTCCACTGGGCCTCCTGCCCCACCTGCCGCCTCCCTCTCTCGCAGACGTGGCGAGCATAATACAGCCTCTTTTCCGCTACTCATCTTCTTGAGAGAGGACTTCTTCCCTGCAGCATGACTGTTTAATGACTGTCTACAGGAGAGAAACGGCATCACGGCCGGGTAAGGCTGAACTGCGGGGGAGTCCGGGCATTTGGTGGAATTCTGCACGTTATCCTGTGTGCAGGCACTGGGTACTAGGGTTTGGAATGCAGGGATTTTCCTGTCTGTGATAAAATACCTCTGAGTCTACAGGAAAGCAGGCACACTTCTCTCAATCAACATACTAAAAAGTATAGGCTCTGGCCAGGAAAATGAAGCCTCTTTACTCCGAGTAGCCATCCTCCTAGTCAGCTCCCAAAGGCAGGCACCGGCTTGCTCTGAAGGCAGCAGATAAACAGACAGTACATTTGGGTACCATCCGAAAGATAATTGGCCATTTGCTTAATGCTCTCAATTTCTATTTCTGGCTCATGGATGTTCTCTCTCATTTTTTCTCGGCTGAGAACCCAACAAGGGCTCCACACTGAGCTCCAGTAGGGCAGGGCACTGAAGCCATTTCCACCCAACACCAGCCAGCCAGGGGGAGCTGCCCACAGCACGGTAAGGAGGGATTGGGGGCAGGCCACAAATACGGCCTCAGTCTACCCTCAAACCCCCTCCCAGTGTCCTGTCCATTGTTGTTGCCACCCTCAGACCACTTAGAGGACCACTTGAGGTCACTGCAAGCATGATGATGGCCCAGACACTTCCAAGACAGGCTGAATCAGAATATCTGAGCAACTGTGACACAGAAACCTGCATTGTAACAAACCCTGGATAGATCTGAAGTTTGAGGGCCACTGGGCACCCCACTAGAATGCAAGCTTCCAGAAGGGAGCGACTTTGCTTTGTTCATTGCTATCTCTTTAGCACCTCGGGGATAGCAATTAAACATTTTCAACAATTAAACACTTCTGGAAGGCACCTCTCTGGGGGAGAGTTCCCTAACCTTAACCATGAAGGGCTGCTGATCAGGTTAGAGCTGGCAATGTGACACTCATCCTCCCACTCCCCAGCCCTGCTCAGGGCAGACATCACCAATCAATTACAGCAGTCTTAATGCCTACAGCCCGAACACCACCACCCTGCATTCCAGGCTGCCACAGCAAACCCAGCAAAGTCAGTGCCTGAGAAAGCTCATCCTTGCCGTCTGGGAGTCACTGTGTTCCTGATCCTTCCCAGTTCAGAGACCCTGTGGACATTGTGATGAGGCTTCCAAACTGGCCCCACATGGGGACACCTGCCAGTGGGCGTCCTGATGCTGCTTTGAGGAGGGTAGGGCCTGGGCCTTCCCTGTGAGAAGGAGGCCTTCTGGTCATCACAACAGAACGCAAAGAGTGAGGGGCGAAGCCTGTGGCCCCAGAGAGCCACTTGCCTGGCCTTGGGAGGCCTCCACGTTCCCATGAATTTACATCATGGAGAATGAGAATCTCTGGCCACATATTTAAAGTGAAGGAGCACAAATGATTATCGTGGGCATTTGCTCAACATGATTTACCAGCCCCAGCCTATTTTGTGCCTGCCAGGTGCTGTTCTAGAAGCTGGGGACACAGGGTGAACGTGATAGGAAAGCTGCAGCCTACAGAGGAGCAATGCGCTCAACAGACTTCTCCCTGAGCCACAGGGACCTCAGTGGCGAGCCCAGCAAGGATGCCATCCATTGGCCTCTGTCGGCCATGGAACTCACGGATTATTTCTATTCTTTTTCTTAGAATTTTAACTGCATTCTTAATAGCAACTCACATGAGGAGGAAAATATTCTAGACTTTGCTTTAACATCTGATTCTCCCTTTAACCTGTCCCATGAAAACTGAGCCTGTTATTGGATTCTCCAGACTGTTTTCTTCATGGGAAATGGGGATAAGAATTTCTGCCTGCTGGGGAACCGAGCACAATATAACTATGAAAATGCTAAAAATATACCATGCTTCCCAAAGGAGTTGAGATCACCTAAAACAAATGACATAACCACAGTATAGTCAGTAAAGCAGAACTAGAGTGTGGAAAATCAGGACCTGGGGAAGAAAGACAGAGATACTTATGGGCTTTAAGAGGTTGAGCAGCAAAACCCAAACATTCTTGACATCAAGTGATGTCCAATTAATGAAAAGAGGGAGATCCTGACAACATACCTGACACAGAAAGTTCTTTTTCCTTCCAAAAGATAGCGTTGGCATAAGAGGAACATATTTCACAGAGTTTATGTAGGATAATTTGTCTCCAGAAGTTTCTGCATGTGTTCAGCCCTCTGTGGCAGCAAATAGCAGTCGGAATATTTGTAACTCTCTGCAGAGATCTTCAGAAGACTCAGCCCTCTGCAGTATGAACTGTGAGTAGTGATGGAGAGAGATTCTGTTTGTCAAAACCAACCAAGGGCAGGGACTAGCCACCGATGAGCTGGTGTGGAGGTGCAGAGAAACAGAATTTAACTGTGGCCATCAGAGGGATTTCTATTTCAGAATTACCTAGAAAAAGAATTCAATCTGGGTCAGAGGGTAGACTCTGGAGAAGTGGTCTTTCTGGAGAGGTGGGGGAGGGGCAAAGACTTTGTTCAGGGACCCGTGAGTATCAGCACTGCTTTCTCCCACCTCCCCTTCCAGGTCTGGGGTTTGCTTTTAGAACAGGGAGGACCAGAAGCAGGTAGACACCCAACATTCCCATACACAGCCACGTAACGTGGTCAACAGCACTGTCCTGCTGAGCCGCCCCCGCCCCCATGTGCTGGGCTTTGGGATGTCCCTACCATGGGCACATCCCGTCAGTCTGCTCATGTAGGCCACTGACCAAACTGCTGGCCTGCTCTCTTCAGAAGTGTCCAGGCAATGAAGGACAGTGAAGGCTGAGAAGGCACACTCCAGAGGCAAAGTGGACAGAGCCACAGGGCAAGCAAAGGTAACGCTCCAGGCACGCACGGGTCCCAGACAGGGGAGAAAGGCTGATCATTGGCATCTCTGAGAAAACTGACAAAGAATGATTAAATGGTAGTATTAATACTAAGTTTCCTGAGTTTTGATCATTATACTGTGACTATGTGATAGGAAAGGCCCTTGCTCTCAGGCCATATGGTGAAATATTTAGGAATAAATGACATGAGGACTCCAACTCTCTCTCAAGTGCATCAGGAAAAAAAATGGCATTAGCTACGCACACAGAAAGTGATGCTAGGCTGGAATGCACACAGTGGGTGAATGAAGCTAAAGGGTATAGAGGTAAATTGTCTTAAACTTCCTACATACTCTTTACCCTCATTCTCCAGTTGTGTTCTTTTTGCCCCACCATTTTCTGTGTGCACATATGTAATATTATTTTGCATACAATTCTTGTCAATTATATCTCAATAAAACTGGAAAAACTGTTGAGAAGGCAGATCTCATGTGATCCCTTACCCCTCTGCCCAAAAAAAAGGCAGAGAAACTACAGCCCTCACCCAGGCACAGGGTCCGCTAGGCTCACCAGACGCTCTGGCAGAGAAGCACACCACCAAAGCACAGGCAGGAAGGGCCGAGTCAAGCAGGCCCAATTCCCTCCCAACACTCCCCAGCCTAATAACTCAGCCTGACACCCTGGGGAGGAGGGAGGACATCAGTGTGTTACTTCCGAGAAGAAAAAGTCATGAGGGAGGGAGAAGGGCCATGACGATGTCTGCAGCCATCACCAAGGCTCCATTTCTAACAGACAGCTCTGTCTCCGCCAGCTGGCACATCGGTGGCTCTCTATAGCCTAGAGCCAAGCTGTCTGAGGTCTCTCCTTATCTCCTTAGGAATGCATGCTTTACAGTGAGATGGCCAAGTCTAATCCTTAGCTTTAATCAAGTTCATCCAGTGCCCGAGCGGATAGGGACAGCGTGGGAGCCATTTAAATCACACAGGCTGCTGCCCCTTGGAGAGAATGGGGGTGGGGGAATGGGTTCATTCATGTAGGTAATGGCTTCCCGCTTCATCCATGCTGCTGCAAATAGAAACCATCATGTATATAGGCCACATTTTCCTTATTCACTGTGAAATAAGTCAGACACAGAAAGACAAGTATCACATGATCTCATACACGTGGAATCTAAACAGACTGAACTCACAGAATGGAGGAGAATGGTGTTACCAGGGGCTGGGCTGAGGCAGCGGAGGCGGAAAGGGGAGCTGTTGGTCAAAAGGTACAAAGTCAACAGTTAAGCGGGAGGAACGGGTTTCACTGATCTAGTGCACAGGCAGGTAATCTTAGTGAATAAAAATGTATTATATATTTTTACATTGCTAAAAGAGTAGATTTTAAACGTTCTCAACACACACACACACACGATACTCATGTGAGGAGGTGGCTCTGCTAAGGCACCCGCAAGCGCATGCACACCTCGCCACAGCACACGCCCCACAAACTTACACGATTACTATTTTCCCACTTATTTTTTAAAAAGAGAGGAGAGGGCTTATGATCCTGATAGCATGCACATTTTGTGATTCTGAATGTGATTATACTGATGAAGCATAAAGCACTGTTTACTCTGTAATAATCCACACACGCCTTGTCCCTTGGACATCCCAGTGGTACGGGTGAAAAAGGCCCTGAACACCCAGGCCCATCCAGACTTGCCTCTTGCCGTAAGGGTCACGGCTTATCTTCCCAGGAAGCAATGCCACAGCATCCAGAAGTTCGTTAGCAAACAGCAAACGATGCTGAGTCAGGGAGGTAGGGGGTTCTTCCTTTTGAAATGAATAAAAGACTTCCTGCAATTGCTGTGCTTCAAACGTCAGGTACCGTCTCTGTTTACCAAGGTGTTTAAAAGATTGCTCATTTTCTCTAAGTTTCTAATAGCATAAATTATCTTACTGCTCTAAATAAAGAGGTTATAATGTATTATTTTAGATTTTCAGCAATCACATGCATTTAGCAGTTACACATATTAGTTACACATATCTTTCAAGTGACTTTGAAAGATAAATACTGGTGGTTAGAATAATGCCACGCTTGCACTTGTTTTATTAAACAGAAATCCAGATCGCAATGGCTCTATTCCAGTCCTCTACTCTCTGAGTGTCCAATTAACTAGAAAAAGACACTTTTCCTCATTTAAATAGAGTCTGCTCCATATTAATTCCAAGGGGTTATACATTGGTCACTATTTCCAAATCCTGTAATAAATATGGTGAAGCCGCGGTTTCTGCTGGTGCCCTGGTGACTCCCCAGGCTCATGGCTCCCAGCACTGCGCAGGCCTCCTGCAGTCCCTGGAGAATCTGCCTGAGGGCTTTCCCAGCAATGTGGGGTCGGGACACAAGCAGCCCTTGGCTGATTACAAGTGGGAATTGGAGGGTAAACAGCCCCACTTCCTGGCCCTTGGGCTGGGAGGACCCTTATTATCTACCCCTCTCCCCATAGCTGAACCCTAGCTGCCCACAGCTTTGTCCTGGCTCCTTCCCACTCCCCCTACCTTCAGGAAGGTTGGAGCTTCCTGAGATCAGCTCCCAGATGAGCTACTGAGAGGTGACAGTGTGCTAGCAGCCCTCACTCTCAGTGCCTCCTCTGCCTCAGCGTCCACTCTGGCGGCGCTTGAGGAGCCCTTCAGCCTGCCACGGCACCTTGGGAGCCCCTCTCTGGGCTGGCTGAGGCCGGAGACGCCTCCCTCTGCTTGCAGGGAGGTGTGGATGGAGAAGCGCGGGCAGGAACCGGGGCTACGTGGCGATCGTGGGCCAGTGCGAATTCCAGCAGGCGCGGGCTCCGCAGGCCCCGCACACTGAGTGGCCGGCCGTTGCCATTGGCCCAGGGCAGTGAGGGGCTTAGCACCCGGGCCAGCAGCTGCGGAGGTTGCGCCGGGTCCCCCAGCAGTGCCGGCCTGCCGGCGCTGCACTCAAAAGTTCTCGCTGGCTTTAGCTGCCTCCCCGCGGAGTAGGGCTCGGGACCTGCAGCCCGCCATGTCTGAGCTCCCCGCCTGCGGTGGGCTCCCTACGTGGCCCAAGCCTCCCAGGCGCCACCCCCTGCTCCGTGGCGCCTGGTCCCATGGACAGCCCAAGAGCTGAGGAGTGCAGGCGCGGCTCGGGACTGGCGGGCAGCTCCGCCTGCAGTCCCGGTGCAAGATCCACTAGGTGAAGCCAGCTGGGCTCCTGAGCCGGATGGGGACTTGGAGAAATTTTATATCTAGCCAGAGGATTAGATGTGCACCAATCAGCACTCTGTATCTAGCTAATCTGGTGGGGGCTTGGAGAACTTTTATGTCTAGCTAGAGGATCCTAAATACACCAATCAGTCTCTGTGTCTAGCATTCAAGGTTTGTAAATACCACCAATTGGTACTCTGTATCTAGCATAACTCTGTATCTAAGCTAACCTCAGTGGGGGACTTGGAGAACTTTTCTGTCTAGCACTCTGTGTCTAGTCAAGGATTTAAACGCACCAATCAGCACTTGTCAAAAACGGACCAATCAGCTCTCTTGTAAATAGACCAATCAGCTCTCTGTAAAATGGACCAATCAGCAGGATGTGGGTGGGGTCAGATAAGGGAATAAAAGCAGGCTGCCGGAACTCGCCAGCGGCCATGAGCTTGGATCACTTTCAACGCAGTTGGAGGTTTGTTCTTTCCGTCTTTGTTTCCATGCTGCTTTTATGAGCTGTAGCACTCACTGTGAAGGTCTGCAGCTTCGTTCCTGGCAGCGAGACCACGAACCCACCAGAAGGAAAAGGTACCAAACACATCTGAATGTCTGAAGAAACAAACCACAGACATACCATCTTTAAGAGCTTTTAACACTCATCGGGAGGATCTGTGGCTTTATTCTTTAAGTCAGTGAGACCAAGAACCCACCAATTCTGGACACACTATCATTCTCCAACCTTGTTACCCACTTTTGTGGGAAACTCACCTGAGTTACCCACCAGTTCCCCAAAAACGATCTTTGTTGTCTTGTAGTCAGCAGGCAAAGAGGAGGCTCCCAGTGTGGGGGAAGGGAGGAAGACCAGAGCACAGGGTTTTGAGTCCTGAAGGTACAAGCAAATCTTTCCATGGGAGCAGGAAGGAGGAAGCTGCCATGCGCAGGTCTGGGATTCCGGGGTCCCTGGAGCTGCAGAACTTACTCTCTGTCCTGGGCCAGGAACTGCTCTCGAGGGTGAGTAGACAACTGACAAATCTTAGTAGAAGCTCTGAAAAACCGCTTCCCTTCCTACTTTTCTTTCCAGGCTTTCAGCAAATACCTCCCGTGCAGAGACTCGTGGCAGCCATGGCCTGTGTAGGACAAAACTGGTGGATGAGGCAGTACCGCCCTCTTTGTGGGGGTAACAAGGCCTCTGCCCCATCTCTTGCTCTCTCTCAAGCTCGTCATCACTCCCTGGACACAGGCAGCATAGAGTGAGGGTGCTTTGCAACCGGGCTCCTGGGCTTTCCGCACCAGCCTGCTCAGCAGTTATTTTTCACCTGCCTCCTGCTCAGATCCCCAAGATCACGCAGTTGGTCCTGGGAAGACTCCCACCAAGAGCCAGGGTAGCACCGTCCAGCCAAGAGAGAGAGGGGTTCTCAGCCCGAGAGCTGGGCAGAGGCCTTGTCCTCGCTGAGGCTGCCTCAGCAGCTGGCCCGGAGATAAGGATTTGGTTTATCTGAGGGGGGATTCTTGGAAGGACCTGAAAGGGAGTGAGGAAGGGAGGGAAGTGCCACAAGGAAGGGGCCAAAGTTAAAAACCAGGAGCAGGAAATCAGTAACACCGAAGCCAGTGGGAGAACGAGCCTGGAGTGGTCACCCTTGGGAGACTTGAGGTCTGTGTCTCAGGGTCTGTCCCCGAGTGCCAGAGAGCCAGGCACCCGGGCTGGATCCAGCAGCTCCAATAGGTTTGCAGCTGTGGGCAGCTTCCCGGGGCCTGACTTTCCAGCCCTTCAAGAGAGAACCCTGAGAAGGAGCAGATGGTAAGAGGTCATGGGCACGTGCCAGACCCACAGCGCTGTGGATGCAGGGACAGAGACGTTAGGTCTGGAGTGCAGATACATGTGCACTACGCTGGCTCTCCCGACCCCGGGAGTGAGATCATGAAGGGAGAACCTCAGGGCATTGAGATATTCTTGCATCTCTTTTCATGCCTGCAGGGTCAATGCGGGATGAACTGCATGGGCTATCATTGCTTTCTACAACAGCGCAGGGGCTTCGGCATTCACCCATCAGTAGGAAATCAAGCATCAGCTGTGTGCCGGGAAGCCAGGGTGCTGTGGTCTACACGTGTGTGTGTGTCTGTGTCCCTCCAAATCCAAGGTTATGGTATGAGGAGGTGGGGCCTTTAGCAGGTACTTAGATCACCATGGGGAGCCGTCATGAGTGGGACTGGTGCTCTTATGAAAGAGCACTGAAGGGGCTGTTAGCTCTTTTTGGTGTTTCCACCATGGAAGGCCTCATCTAGGAGGAACAGGCGCTCACCAGCCCCTGAATCTGCTAGTGGCTTGACCTGGGACTTCACAGACTCCAAAACTGTGAGCAATATACGTTGCTGCTTATAAATCCCCCAGTCTCAGGTATTTTGATACAGCAGCGGGAGCAGATTAACACAAGGAAAAGTCCCAGCATCTGACGTTAGACAACTGACCTGGTCAGCAGTTCTCAAAGTAGGCTCCCAGGACCAACAAGGTATTACCTGGAAACTTTGGAAATGAAGCTCTCAGTCCCCACCTCCCAGACCTCTAAACTCTTAAAGGAGCTGCGACACCTGTTCACAGGCCCTCCAGGTACTCTGAGGCAAGCTGGCGTGGGGAGCCACTGAACCAGGGAGATTGGGGAGGTCTTCATGAACTGTGGGAGGAAACCAAGGGGAGGGCAGGCTGGCCACTGAGGCAGCCTTTTCACATCGCTCCCCAGGACCTAACCCTGCCGCCCCAGTGGTTGGTCGGACATGGAGATACTAACTGGGTCTTAAGGTGCCTAGGACAAGAACAAGAGAAGATTACATCTCAACACCGCACAGGGAAGGATTGAAGCAATCTCTTACACCTTGGGGAAGCAGAAAGAACGTTAAAAAGGAAAGTAAAGCATGCACATAGCCCAAAACTTCCAAGATTGCTGAACATTTTCAAATAAAAAGTGAAGGCCTTTCTCTTGTTTTCTAGGCTCATTCACTTCTTAGATGTCCTTTTGAGAAAGTTCTGTGCATGTGCCAACATAGGTATTTTATAGGGTGAGTTATTTGTTCTGTTTTTACACTGTTCTCCCTTTTGTTATTCCCTTAAACACATGTCTTGGAAATATTTCTGTATTGGTAGAGAGAGGGTCATTTCATTCTTCCTGTATGTTAATAACTTGTTACTGAATTGTACACATAAAGAAAAGTGAACAAATTATAGTTTTACCCTCTGAAGAATTGTCATAATTTAAGTAATCTCTTAATGATATGTAATTTTTCTGTTCTGGTTTCATTTTTGCAACAATATTTGTAAGTGTTTCTTTTTTCTGGCTAACTTATGAGTACAGCCACCAGGTCAATTCCTGGCAGGGGCACTGCTAAGTCAAAGGGTAGCTGCATTTTTAACTTAGATGGATATGGCCCATTAACTTCCCAGGGCAGCCTTCTGCCACTTACACTCTTGTTGACAATTTACAAATGCGACCTTTTCCCTATGCTCACAGCAGGCACCAGTGTTATTGCATTTTAATTTTGCTACTTTGAAATTATATCTTTTGTTATTTTATGTGTTTCTGTAATTTTGAGAGAAATTGAGCAAGCCTTTTAAAAAATGTATTTATTGACCAATTTCATTTATAGTCCTGTGGGCTTTTCAGTCGGGTTTGTAAATGTTTTTCTTACTGACTGATGAGCACTCTTTGTAAAATGTGTTGCTCAATGAAGCCTACAAGCCTTTTCCCACTTGGGTTTCAAATATTTTCTTCAGTCAATTATCCCCTTTTTCTTTAATTGTGGGTTTTTGTGTCCTCATGATTTTATTTCTAGTCAAATATCTCAACATTTCCCATTAAAGTTTTCAAATATATGTCCTGCTTAGGCATTTCCCATTCACAATTATAAATAAACTCACCTTTTAAATTTCAGAATGTTTTCATTTCCCTCTTGTACACTCACATCTCTGATGATACTTCTGGAACTTATTTTGGAACAGTAAGGCAGTGGGTCAGAATTCTGTACGGTTTTCCAAATACCACATTGTCTCTAAGCCATTTATTCAATATTTCCTCCTTGCCCTCTGATTTAAAATGCTTCCTATCACACACACTCAATTTGAGTATATATTTGTATATATTCTGGGGCCTCTTTCTGATCCACACAAACCTTCATGTTGATCTGGTTGCATCCTTGAACCTTCACGGTACGTTTGACATTTCATAGGACTCCTCCTCAATTTCCTTCTTTCTCCTGACACTTCCTGTTTATTTTCCCACACCAATTTCCCTTCACATAGCAGGTTAGTGTTTCAACTGAGATTGCACTGATCTTATGAGTAGTTTAGGGTTAACAGTCACCTTCATAGTATTGATTCATTCTAGCAAATAGCAAGTTATCTCTCACAGTTTCATTTTATCCCTTAGCAGGATTTTCAGATTTTGTTTATATAGGTCCTACATATTTCTTTTAAAGTTTGTAGTTTGCTATTGTCTCAACTAAATGCTATCTTAAATGCAATATTTTTCCATAATTTTTTTTGAGAGGGTCACACTGTGTTGCCCAGGCTGGAGTGCAGCAGTGCAATCGTGGCTTACTGCAACCACCCGCTCTCCGGCTGAAGTGATTCTCCTGCCTCAGCCTCCCAAGTAGCTAGGACTACAGGTGCACACCTCTATGCTTGGCCAGTTTTTCATATTTTTTGTAGATACAGGGTTTTGCCATGTTGCCCAGGCTAGTCTTCAACTCTTGAACTCCAGCGATTCGCCCACTTCAACCTCCCAAAGTGCTGGGATTTTAGGTGTGAGCCATTGAACCTGGCCTTTTTTCATTTTTTAACAAGTTATTTGTACATAGAAAAGTTATTTATTATGCATAATAATTTTCCTACCTGAGTTATTGTTTTCCATAGGTTCCGCTGTTGTTCTGGATATTCTAAGCACAAAACCATGTTATCTGTGAACAGTGGTAACTTCACCTTGACATCTCACTATTTTACTGGCACTCCTGACTCTCCTCTGATTTTATTGTGTAGCCTTCTGTAACCAGCCTACATAAGATTATAGTGAGTCCTTGTTTGTTCCTGGCCTTACATAAAGCTTTTGATGTTTCAAGCCTTATAATAGCAAAACTAACTATACTTGATGGAAAAACACAGTAGCAACATGAAGGATGTATAAATGGGGTGAAAATAGAGAACCTGAAGCAGAAACTGAGGCTGGTGTGAGCCCCCGACTGGGCCTGGTCTGTTTTAGGAGCAGCAGGGCCATCGTGTGGACCCCTCGCCCAGTGCCCTCCTGATGGTGCTAGGATGCCTTCATGTAGCGAGATGAATAGCGTTTGCTGCAGAGTCTCCACGGTGGTGGGGACAGACAGATGGGAAAGACAGAGCTGTTCTGGACTAGAAGCCATGGAATTGGCAGATGGCATGAGAAGAGGGAGGAGAGTTTGCTGTTGAGGGCCAGGCTGAGGCCATTGGCTTCCAGGAACAGGTGGGTGGCGTGGTCTGCAGAGGAGGCAGGATGTGAGTGATCAGTCAGGGTCAGGGTGCCGAGAATGCCAGTGTGACTTGACGGGTTGTACACATAAGGTACCGGTGGAGGATGGTGGAGAACCAAACAGGCAGGTGAGGAGAAAGGGGTCAGTCAAGGAATTGAAGACGGTCGTTAGGAAAGCCGTAATCATCAGGGAAAACTGCAGGCCCATGTGCTGCATTCAGGAGAGAATAGCATTTTACCCCTGCCAGTATGGTCTCTGGGTCCTTGTCCAGCAACCTTGGTCTCAGGGATACTGGGCACCTGGAAATGACCAGACAAAACCAGTGCACAGTGACCAGGGAAGCTTTATTAGCCCCAGAAGTCTAGAAAGTTCAGGGAGCCATATGCCTCACCCCTGGAACCTGTGAATGTTGGTTCAGGTGACAAAACAAAAGGACTTTGTAGATGTGATTAAGTAAGGACATTGAGGAGAGTGAGGAGAGATGTATTTTCCACGTGGGTCCTAAGTGCAGTCCACACATCCTTGTAACGGAGACAGAGATTTGACACACAGCAGAGGAGACGGTGATGGGAAGATAGAGGTGGAGACTGGAGCAATGTGGCCACAAGCCAAGGAATGCAGGCAGCCACCAGTGGTTGGTAGAGGCCGGGAGGGTACACCCCTGGAGCCTCTGGAGGGGGCTCCTGCTGACATTTGATTGGGGTCCAGCGATTCTGGCCTCTAGAGCTGTAAGAGAGCAAATTTCTGTTGTTTCAAGTAATATAGTTTATTTCAGCAACCCAAGGAAAGTAACATCACCTATAGATATAGTTTATCTGAGCAACCCAAGGAAACTAACACTGCTGGGAAGGATGTCATGCCTGGGCAGGGAAACCACCCAGAGGCAGGAGTCTCCGTGCGGCCAGTGTCTGCTCACCCAACTTCTCCCTACACCTCTCCCGACCCTCCTGCCCATGCTGCGACGATGACAAGAGCCTGGAGCCCAGCATGGAACGCTCCTCCCACCTCTCTGGTCTCCACCATGGACCTCGTTACTCCAGGGCACATCTGGCTCAGGTGTAGACAGAGCAAGTGCAGTGGCACAGCGGAGATTCCAGCCCCGTGAGAGGCCTCAGAGGAGCCAGCGCAGATCAGATGCAAAACCAGCTGTGGTCTACATGGACAAGGAAGCCCTCTGTGTACAGCGTCCATGTGACAAAGCTGAGGAGGTGACGTGCCTGGCTCCAGGTCCTCCCTCCTGCAGCAGGCACACGACCCAGCTTGGCTCTCACTGTCCAGCAGCTCCCGGAGAAGTGTGAGTTTCTGTGGGTCGGCAGTTCCCACCAGGCTTGGAAGCAGAACACTAGAAGCTGCAGCTGCAGGTCTTGCTCAGGGACCTGTGTGTCCTTCCCAGCCAGGGCCTGGGCCAGCCTCAGGGCTAGGCTCTCCTACATGTGCCCAGGGTCTGCCAGACTCCTCGGCACCCTCCCTTCCCATGCACTGCTCCACAATTTCTTCCCCAACCCCAAGCTGAGGCATAGCCATAGCCAGCCAGTCTTGCACATCCCCCACACCCTGGACCCCACCCCAATTCCTTCTCCACAGGCTGGATGGATACAGGGTCTGGTGGGGAAGCTACCATCGGGGCATAACGAGGCCACCTTTACCCCAAGTTCTCTCTCTGAGAAGAAGGAAAGGAAACCACCAGTGACTGTGCACCAGCCATGGGGTCTGCACTTGGCCAAGGTCAGTTTTTCAGCGTCATCCCTTGCTAGGACTCTGGAATAGGAATTGTTCTCTGTTTCACAGAAGAGAAAATGAGTCCCCACCAGAGAAGAAATCCCACCACCGTGGCTGGCCTCAGCCCTGTAGTGTTCGCTGCCTGCTGTCCAGAGCCCCAGCCTCACCCTTCTGTCTTTAGCGTCCTTGACGAAGCTTGTGTATTATTGAGAAAGACTACCAAGCAGGGAATGCTTCCCAGCTTACCTGACTTAAGGCCCCATCAGAGAGAAAGATAGTCCAAGAAAGCAGCAGCCCTCCCTCCTGGGCTGGGGTCCAGAACAGCCAATCTCAGTGGAGTGAAATTGAGGGGTGCCCTAATCCAAGGAGGATACCTGCGGCCTTGACAATTAAAACTCCAAAAACCCAGACCCCGTGACTTCAAGGGCACCCTGTAGGCCGTGACAGCTCCTGGGTCTGTGTTTCTGCAGCTGCGCATTGTCCTTCTCTGGAAAGTGGTAAGTTGAGGGGTGCTGGTTTGCAGGGGAGCCATCTCTGGGATAATCAACTTTTCACCACTGATCCTGTGTGGAATATGAAGTTGGGAGTAGCAAGTTATGTAAAACAAAGTGTGGATTCTAAACGGATTCGAGAGATGGGTGCAGGGGCAAAGGTCAGGGCGGGGGGGTCAGAGGGCAGCCTTCTAATCTGCATGCTGTGAACTCCAGTGAGTCCTCTCTGGGTACTAATCTCAAGATGAAAGGCCTAGATATGTGGTCAAGCCAGGAAGCCATCCCTGGCCTGTTCCTCCTGGCCTGGGTTTGCAGCTTAGTGCTGGGCCTGGCACAGGAGTAAGGGGCCAGCCCACCAGTGTAAACACAGACTTTAGGAGGCATGGGAGCCTGGCAAGGGCCTCCCCTCTTCCCATTTCCAGGCTCACAATCCCCTGTAGAAAGCACTGAGCACAGAGGGTGAGGCCTGGTGCTCTGCTCCAGCTCCTTCCTGGGAGTGTCTTTCTTTCACAGCTGCCTCTCCACCACCATTACCTTGACCTCCTGCACCCCAGCTCCATAACCCTGACTTTATTAGAACTGTTCCTCTGCAGGACACCACCTCATTAGTAAACAAACACATCAATTTCACCTCCAAAATGATGCTGTCTAACTGCATCACCACAGCCCTGAATTACTTTGGGCTGTTTCCAAAAGTCAGTATCACCCTCCAGACAGGCACATTCACACCCCCAAGAAGCAGGTTTGCTAAGGACGCAGGGAAGGTGCTGGGGCCAGGATATTGCTGCTCAACAGAGATGTCCCAGCCATGTGGGGAGATGCAGAGGCCTCTGCCCCCAACGGAACATGTGGGAGGGGCACTGCCCATCTGACATGGACTCTCTCACTGCGTGGAAAGTGGCTTGTCCTTCAACCTCACCTTTCTGTTACATTGCACGTGGCCCGTCTCCCACCCTGGACCTCAGTCTCCCCAGGAGCTCTGCCATATGTGGGTGTTCTGGTTTCGTCCTGATTTCTGTGGTCAGTGGGTCACATCCTCCTCCTCTCATCGGATGCATCCAATGCCTAAATGTGACTTAACAGTCTTCAGTCTGTATTCACAGAAATAAATTCCCAAGCTTGAGAATGTTCCTTTTATTTGTGCAAGTTACTTGATGTGGGCTCAGAAGTAGGCCACTGTGGGGTGAGGGAGTGTCCCAGGACCAACAGAAGGTGGCTCATGTGGGTGAAGGCCAGGGAGGCAGAGCCTGAGCGAGGGGCCGACCCCTCTGCCCCTCCCCAGAGTCCATGCCCAGTGGGCCGTGGGGGACACAGATCCTGCCAAGGTACTCGGGCAGGAGCTGTGCGGTTCCAGCCTCTTTACTTTGTGGTTGACAGGCCCGGGTGTCTCTCTCCACCTGTTTTGTCTCCTCTTTGCCCCGCTGGCAACCCCAGCTTCTCCATTTCTGAAAAGAGCAGAGAAAGGACAACATTTGGTGAATGACAGCAATAAGAGAGGGTAGCCTTCACCCGCAGAGGATGAGCGGCCCCAGCCTGGGCCTGCCCAGAGGAGGAGGCCACGGGGACACCGACAAGGGGCTGGCTCGGCAAGATCAGAATCCTCGGTCTCCAGGAAGCAAGATGCCAACAGCATCCGCGGCTGGGAGTCGGTCACCAGCATCCCCTCAGACCCCACATCTGCTCCTCCCAGCTCTTTCCCATGGTAGCTTCCTGGGATGACCTTCCTCCAGGCACAGCAGGGGTTGCCATGGGAGGGCACAAAGTCTACAGGGTGGGCTCCATGCACTCACTGAGGGGCCTTGCCTCCCTAGCCGTGACCACAGCCAGCTCTACGCCCACGCTCACTGGCCTGACAGGGACCTGGGACTTATTGGCCGTGAGCCTCAGACATATTTGAAGGAGAAAATGTATTTTGGTTTTCTGCCAACCGTGTAGTCTTATCAAAGAGAAGGCACTGGGGGGCACTTCTCAGAGGGAGGGTTCGGCAGAGCTCCCTGCCCTGAGGTGGAGTCGCTGACCCCTTCCACTTCCCACTTCTGCTGCTGTAGCTCCTGAGGCTGGCTGAAGGCTGATGGCCCATTGCAAGGTGTGTGTGGCTGCTGTCCTTGTATTTTTAAAAAGTCACTCAAGCCTGACAGCTGGGGATGGGTAGGCGGCCTGTGGTAAGACCTGCCCAGGGCTCTATCTCCAGCTGCCTGTCCCACCCATGTCCCCTGCCCATCAGCTCACATAGACACACAGTACGGAGTGGAGAGTGTTCCTAGAAGCAGCCACCTTGGAAGAGGGGTCCCCTGCTCCTGAGAACTCCAAGGCATTCCGCTCCCACCCTTCACAAGGCACAGGTGGCTGCTTGCAGACCTGATGGTGCTCACACCCTTCACAGGGCACAGGTGGCTGCTTGCGGACCTGATGGTGCTTGGTATCCTGTCCTGAAACCATGGCCGCTCACTCATCTATAACCGGGTTACAGTCTATCAGTTTAAAAAAAAAAAAAACTCAAAATAATAATGACCTATTACACTGGCCTTGGCTCCACTGCACCCACCAGTTCAGCATCACAGGGTGGGCTGTGCATGCCACAAGCTACTGGAGACCAGGAGGCCACCTGAAATGCAGTGTGACCATCAGGCCGCCTCCACCCCTGGGACCCCAGCATTGGGCCACACTCTCACTGTAGGATGAAGTGTTTGTGCACGTTTCTCTGTCCTCTATCCATCCAGATCTCAGCAGGACCTCCTGCCCATCCTCCTTGTGATTCAGAGTCCCCGGATGCACTCCATGCAGCAGCGAGGTGGTTCTTCCAAAAACAGTTTTGTGCCTGCCACATGCCAGGCACCATACCAGGTGCTGGGACACCCCCTACCACCACCACCTCTATGCACTGAAGACCCTAATACCTTTAAATCTGTTTGCTGCACATTAGAATCACCCACAGAGCTTTTAAACTCCTCTTGTCCAGATTACTTCCATTCCAATTAAATTAAAATTGGGGGCAGGGCAGTTGAGTATTTTTAAAGCTTCCTGGGTGATTTCAAAGTGCAGCCAGGATTGGGAACCAACCTTTAACATACCGCTTTTAATTTCTGTTTACTTGAAAAACAGTGCCTTTTCAAACTCGAATGTGCCTCTACACTCCTGGGAGTCTCACTCTAGGACAGGTTCCAGCTCGGGGGGTCTGGAGCAAGCCTGGGATTCTGTGTGGACCGCAAGCTCCCAGGCGGTGCTGATGCTGCCTGCTTTGAGCCATGCAGCTTTGAACTCATTACCTCATTTGGTTTTAATGCCAATTCTCCCAGGCAGTAAGCCACAAGACCAGGAGTTGAGGCCACGTGGTAGATATTTTGAATCTTTGATGCTCCACAGGGAAGCAGGCCTAAACCCCTGTGGATGAAGGAGGGCGTTTGAGAATAACAAGGGAGCAAGTGTGTCTTGGGAACTGGGCATGGACAGGGCCCCTCTCTCAGGAGACACCTGTTTACCTGCCTGTGTCCTCTAGGAGGCTTCGACTCCGTGGGGCCTCACAGACCACTGAGGATCTGCTCTCTTGAGACCAGGAAGACTCGATCTCTTCTTTCCCCTCCTCCTGGACTGTGGGATCTGTGTACATCTCCCACACTGCTATCTCATGGAGAGTGAGTTCCTGGAGAACTTGTTAGTAGAAATGCTGAGAACATGGTTCATGCTCAAACAAGTTATGGAAGTTACCAGTTTCCGTATGTTAAGCAAGTTTCTTCATTGCAGGACTACTCAGGGCCTTTAACACGCTAAACCACAAGACAATGATGCAATGTAGAACTTTTCCCAGACTTTTTCAGGCCATTCTTACTAATATCACCTCCAAGAGTCTTGGCCAGGGTTCAGGTTGGGGACACTGCAGTTGGCCACAGTTAAGCGTTTGATGAATCCCTGTGGGTTGCAATCCTTGAGCGCCATGGGGCTGTGTGAGCTCTGAGGCAAACTAGGACCACACCAGTGCAGGAGGTCATTTATCTGGGGAAATCTCAGGTATGATCTTAGTCTAGGCTGCCAGGGTCTCAGACCTTAAGCACTAGCTCTGGCCAGGATGAAAGCAGGCAGCATTCACACAGCACTTCCTAGATTAGAGAAAATTAGAGATTGCCTTGAATTTGCATACTGGGACCCACTCCAGAAACCCTGGGTTTCAGTCATAGCAAGTGCCAATGCCTGAATACAGCAAACTTCTGCTGCAAGCAGGGCCCAGGTACAGGGGAATTAGAATCAAAGGAATCTAATATTCCATATGGTGGGTTTCAGCCAAAAGTACCTTTGTTTCTTTTCTGTTTTCTCACTGACTTTCTCTGAAGTTGCTTTATTTTGGTCGTTTGACCAGGGTTAACATGTTGTTCAAGGACCCCCAGAAACATCCACATTGCCTGGAAACTTGTTGGAAATGCAGGATGTCAGACCCCTCCCTGGACTCAGAGAGTCAGCATCTCTGAGGGCGAGGACTGCAGCCTTTGAACATGCCCTCTGGGGGACTCTGTGAGCACTGAAGCTAAAAAATCGCTGTGTTAAACCAAAATGCCCGCTATTCCAGCAACTACAAAGGCCCCAGCGTGGCCACCTTCGCTTCTTCAATGCTTTTATATTTCTTTGCAAGTTTATTTTGCTTTATCTTTCTAACTATTCGCCCCTCATTTTGAAGAACTTGGTGCCAGCCAAGCACGCGCCAGGCCCTGTGAGTGGGACACAGTGCATCCTGAGATCCTGAAGAGCCTGTCCAGGTTTTCAAAACCTCTTAGCAAGTCCTGTTCAGCTCCATATTCCCCCTGGTTTTCACCCTACTGTTGGCTAGGGAAACAATTGGTTTATGCCTCAAATCCCAGAGAGGGCTGTTTTAACCCATGCTCAGTCCTCGCTCGTGCTAGCTCTGAAACCTGGTGGCAAATACGCCTTTTCTTTGGGGCAGTGGCACCACCTGGCTGTACGTTAGAATCCCCTGGGGGATGCAGGTAGAGACTCACACCAGTACCTCCAGGGTAGGGACCTGGCTGTCAACATCGTTTAAGGCTCCCTGTGATTCTGATATGCACCAGGCTTAAGACCCTGGCATGGGGTTAAATGCTGAGGAAAACAAAACCAAGAGTTTTACAGGAGAGCCTGCAAAACTGCGGACACTGGTCACAGCTCTGAGAAACATGGAACTGAAGCAAAGAAGGCCGACCCCACAGTTGGATGGGAATGGAAACCCTCCAGCTCCTCCTGGATGGTGTTTGGCGACAGAGAGGCAGCCTGCAGTCCTACCGTGCCCACGTGGTCCTTTACGGGAAGTTCAGGGTTTGCTGGCCATTCTTAGGGGCCAGGTGGTGTCTACCTCCAAGTACACAAGCCCCAATCACCTGGCCCAGGGCTGGGGGTGGGGACTGAGGAGGCCACTCCCGGTCACAGTCCTACGTGTGATCCTTCAGGAGGGGGCCCCAGACACTGACAAGGCTTTGCCCAGCAGGCCCAACAGGGAAAGCTGCCCTCCCCACCCCAGACCTATGCCAAGCCCATGCCAGGAAGCCTCTGCAGGGAGTCAAGGACTCAGCCATGATGTTCTAGGCATCTGCATTCCTCACCCAGGCACCTTCCTCCAGGCCTCCTCACCGGGGTTAGGCGCATTCTGCAGTCTGACTCAGCATTTTTTCCGTGCCAGCCCGTGCCATGCCCCAACCTCTTAGGTTCTTTTTGTTCAGGGCTCCTGGGCAGTCAGGATTCCCCAACCTGCACTGCAGACTCTGGCCCAGGGCCAAATCCCAGAAGGGCAAGGAAGCTTGGGGTCTGACGCCTTGTTCCTCCTCCCACCTGCACAGTCCTGGGGAGGGAGCACTCCAGAGCAGGGCTCTGAACATGTCACCATTGAGCTCGGGCTCCAAGCTCTTGGACTCAGCTCCCAATGTAGCCACAACTAAGATGTCCTCTCTTTTTTAACAAATTAGCCTTAAAATGAACTGAAATTCATTGATCCTGATTTAAGTTTCTTTATAATAAGGTCATGGATGAATTTCACAGATGGAGATGTGAGGGCAACCACAAAGGTATGTGGTGAGGGCCAGAAAACAGCTGCGGTGATAAATAAATGGTGGGTGCAAGCAAAATCAAATAAATGGTAAGAAAAAGACCAGTACTCTTTATCTCATCTTTCCAGTCAATGATTTTAGTCCTCAGCTGCCTCCCTAGGATTTGTGTCTTACAAGAGCTCCATTCTTTCCTGAAAACTGTATTTCTCTAAAATACTACCAAAGCCCTTATCACAGCCAAGGCCTCTTTCCCAGCCAGTGGCCTGAGAGTAAGGCAGTGTCCTTGTCAGAAGCTGTTGATGCTGGTAAGAAGCAGTGACCTCTGACCCTTCTGGATGCTGCTGACTACTGCTGTCACTTTTAATTGCAGAGAAAGTAAAACAAAGAGATTTTTACTTTGTGGACTGTGCTACTTCAGCAGTCCCTCTTCAGGCAGCATGCACATATGCCCCCAGTGAGGTAAGGAACATGAGCCCAGAGGTAAGGAATATGACCTCTCTCATCCCCTCAGCCTTCACAGGTGGTGGGAAAAGACTTCGGTGATTTACTCAAAGACACAAACCTGAGTCCAGGCAGAGCTGGACTTGAACACACGGCTCCTATCTCCCAGGCTGTGTTTGTTGCTCTGCACACACTCTCCCTGCATGTTTACTCCTTGGAAATGTGTTGAGCACCTGCCATGAACCAGCTACTGCTGCTGTGGATGCGGCGACAACGGGACAGGCAGAGTCCAGGCTGCAGAGGCTCTGTGCTTTAGTGCGGCAGGCAGCTCTGCAACGTCAGGCACTCCAGCTGTCAAGGGCAGGTGCTACAAAGGGACCCACGTCCGGGAGTGGTGAGTGTCCCTTTTCTGGCTCACTCGGGCACAAGAAAGGGAAATTCTGGGAAAAAGTGGCAGCAGTGACAGAGTGCTTACCCTCCCCAGACCTCACCCTAAAAATGCATGGCATGCTGTGTGTTGAATGGCCTCCCCCCAACATTCCTATGTTTAAGCTCTAACTCCCGGTACCTCAGAATGGGCTCTGTATTTGGAGATAGAGCCTTTAAAGTGGTGAATGAGTTAATGTGAGGTCATTAGAGTGGGTCTTAATCCAACCTGTTGGTGTCTTCATAAGAAGAGGGACTTTGGCCAGGCAGGGTGGCTCACGCCTGTAATCCCAGCACTTTGGGAGGCCAAGGCGGGGGGATCTCGAGGTCAGGAGATCGAGACCATGGTGAAACCCCGTCTCTACTAAAAAAAAAAAAAAAAAAAAGCCAGGCATGGTGGCGGGTTCCTGCAGTCCCAGCTACTCCGGAGGCTGAGGCAGGAGAATGGCGTGAATCTGGGAGGCGGAGCTTGCAGTGAGCCGAGATGGGGCCACTGCACTCCAGCCTGGGTGACAGAGCGAGACTCCGTCTCAAAAAAAAAAAGAAGAACTTTGGGCACAGAAAGATACTCAGATGCACAGAGCAGAGGCCACGGGAAGTGCAGCAAGCCAAGGAGAGAGTCCTCATGAGAAACCAGCCCTGCCCACACCTGGACCTGGGACTTGAGCCTCCAGAACTGTGAGACAATAGATCTCCGTCGCTTTTGCTACCAGGCCTGTGTCATTTTGTTATGGAAGCCTTAACGCCCAGAACAAACTTGACAGCGAAATCCGAAACTCGTGGACGGCAACCCAACATACAACTGGGTGGGACAAACACCCAAGAGCCCCCGACCAGATGGGGTGGGAGCAGCAGAGGGAAACAGGAGACAACCCTCACACCTGGAAACAGAGTCTCCAAAAGGCAGAGGGCATGGGGGCTATTTGGAAACAGCAGTTGAAGCCGAGCATTTGTCTGATGCATCAGCAAGTACAAGGGTGAGCCTGCTGGGCCGTGGATCCTTCAAACTGGCCTGTCTGGGCTCCCAGCCAGGACAGAGCCCACACTGAGGAGAGATTTGGGTGAGAAAAATCAGAATTGAGCAAGATAACCATATCAGACCTCAAGTAGGGAAGGAGAACTACCCCAGGAAACCTCAGAGGGCAGACCACCATGTTTTTAACACTACAAGGAAAGTGCGGAAGAGAGAGCTCTGCAGAGTTACAAATTCTCCCCTGCATTCAGTCTCCTTCTAAAATATCAGAAAACCATTTCACAGAAAAACTGAGCAACAGAAGTGCACTGCAGTTCAATACCACATAAAATAAAAAATTAACACAAAAAAAGAGATGAAGGGGCAGAAAAGCTTTCCTACTAACAATCAAAACTTGCCAGACACGACCACAAAAATCAGAGCTATCATCTATGATTTCAATATAAACTAAAAGACATTAGGAACACATGACATGAACACTCTTAAATGACTTTGGAAGAATTCATAAACAAGGTAACAAAACTCTAGAGAATTTGGAATAAAAGAATTATTGCAGAGGTAATGATTAAAACGAAAGGAACAAAACACCAGATAAACACAAGGGATAATGCCATAGAGAACTAGAAGGCAAAAAGAGGAAATTTGTAAAAACTGAAAAACGAGTCAAGAGATGAAAAGACTTGAGAGAAAGTGGCAAATACGAAAGACAGACAAAGGAAATCTCATATAAAGAAAATAGGAGCCTGAGAAAGAAAATCAAAGCAGGAGAAATGATTATCAGCCCAGAACAAGCAATGCCAAAACATATCCTAGTAAAATTATTAAGCTATAAAGAAAAGAAAAGAAAATCTTTTGAGCATCCAGGCAAAAAGAGCAAATTTGTAATGAGAAGAAAGCAAATTATCATCAAACTTTTCAACAGCGACACTCTGTGCCAGAAAATAAATAAATAAATAAATAAATAAATAAATAAATAAATGCATTAGAATACTCAAGGAAAGAAAATGTCAGCCAAGGATTTCATATCCAGCAAAACTGACTTCAATGATAAAGGCCATGTATAAACTATTATCGGTATGTCACAACTCAGGAAAGATTGTTCTCATGGACATTTCCTAAGGAATCTACTAAACACTAGCCTCAGACAAGTGAGCTTATGAGAGAGACACCCACTCAGGGACTGGTAGCTGCCCCTGGAACCCAACCTGGGTGATGGCCCGTGGGAGGGTCCGGAGCTCAGGCGGCATAGGTCCCATGCAATCAAAAAAGTGGGGGAGGGAGGGAGGAGTGGTAGTATTGTTATTCTTTTTTCATTGACTTTAATTTGGGATAAAATAAATAACTATGTTATATTCTATCAATCACTGTGGCCTTGAGAATCAGAGCTCTTATTGTGGAAGAAAGAAGATACAGATGGAATAGAAGAGGGTTCCCCCTTTTCTAAAACCTTGTAAGTTCTAAATTTGTATAGAGAATAAAACTCATTAGGTATTTCTACCTTTAAAGTGGATAGTTAGCCAGTCAGACAGACAGAGAGAGAGAGAGAGAGAGAGAGAGAGATGTATACATACATACACATACATGGAAGGAATGACCATCCCAATAGCAATGAGTGCATCCAGCATCCAGACTGTGGGCTTGAAATGTCATTTCCCACCAAAAAAAAAAAAAAAGAAAAATAAGGAGAGTTTCTTGGGCTTCATGACTTGTCCCATGTCTGAGAGAAGAAATACATGAGATGAGCCTGGAGCACCCTAGCAGATGCCAAGATACCCTCAAAGACTACGAGGGTCACATCAGAAGGCTCAGGTGCCAGCATGGAGAGGCTCTCATTATGAGGTCAATCTTCAAGAAGGAGAATAATTGCAATATGTTGAAAACCCATCAACTATAAATTCATGAATTCATAGTATTTTTAAAATATTAATTGGGCACCTTTTGAAGATGATGTAAAACCAATTCAATGTTTTAAATAAAGAGAAAGTATGCAGCGTTTGTCCTCCTTTACCTGTGTGAACTCCTGGATAATCCAGGCATAGGTGAGGAAAAGTGTCTGTTAGAGAAACTATCCCAGCCAACAAGTGAAAAAGAAATGATGGAAACAGACAATCACCATTTTGCAGGCATGCAAGCCCAGCAGCTGCTGATGTTATGCAAAGAGAACCACCCAGACATCCGATGCCTCCTGATGAGAGAACACACCTATCTGGTCCAGAAGATGGAATGGTGCCTGGGTCTGATCCGGCTCTGGGTCCAGCTGTGAGAAACAGAGGGTAGCACAGGCCTTGGTCTACACCACGAGGGCACAGCCTGCAAAACCCAGGCAGGAAAACTGCAGGCCAACGAGCCTGTGTCCCTCAACAGAAAGGGAAAGAGAGAGGTGTACAGGGAACCTATAAATTGAGACATCACAGTTCAAAAGAGGAAGATGAAACTCTAGGATCCAAGGACTGTGTTTGGATGCTAAGCTGTCGAGGAGTGCAAAGACCTGGTCTAGTCAGGGCAGGCGTAAGAGAGGCTGCAGGTCTGCTGCTTCACCTGTGTGGTGGCTGTAAGGGTGTTGACCCAAAATAAATCACTGAGTTGTATGTTTTATGGGGTTTTCTGTATCTGTGTTTTATTTTATAATAGAAAATTTACCAATCCCAGTACTTTGGGAGGCCAAGGCAGGAGGATCACTTGAGGCCAGGAGTTCAAGACCAGCCTAGGCAACATAGTGAGACCTTGTCTTCACAAAATTTAATATTAAAAAATTAGCCAGGCTGGGCATGGTGGTTCACACCTGTAGTCCCAGCACCTTGGGAAGCCAAAGCGGGGTGGATCACCTGAGGTCAGGAGTTCGAGACCAGCCTGGCCAACATGGTGAAACCTCGTCTCTACTAAAAATACAAAAAATTAGCCAGGCATGATGGCATGCACCTATAGTCCCAGCTACTCAGGAGGCTGAGGCAGGAGAATCGCTTGAACCCAGGAGGCAGAGGTTGCAGTGGGCCAAGACTGTGCCATTGCACTCCAGCCTGCGTGACAGAGCAAGACTCCATCTCAAAAAAGAAAAAAAATTAGTCAGGTATCGTGGTACACATCTGCAATCTAGTTACTCAGGAGGCTAAGGCAGGAGAATTGCTTGAGCCCAGAAACTCAAGGTTGCTGTGAGCTATGATCAGGTCCTTGCACTCCAGCCTGGGTGACAGAGTGAGACCCTGTCACTGAAAGATAGATGAATACAAGAAAGGAGCAGAATCACCCACAGAGCTTTGTGTTTCAGGGCCCTGCAGCCAGGGCTTCTGATGCAGTCAGTGTGAGCTGGGGCTCCCAGGCGGTGCTGGTGCTGCTGTTCCGTGAAGCACCCTTCGAGCAACAGAGGGAGGGAGCAATGGCTCCTGTGCTCAGTGTGCGGCTCATATTCAATAACAATAACAACATGTCGCATCGCCACTCTGTGTCAGGTCCCGCACTAAAGACCTCATTCTACTTAATTCTCAAATTAGCCCTGAAGTCGATATTCTTTTTTTTTTTTTTTTTTTTGACAGTCTTGCTCTGTCACTATGCTGGAGTGCAGTAGTGCAATCTCGGCTCACTGCAACCTCCGCCTCCCAGGTTCAAGTGATTCTCCTGCCTCAGCCTCCCAAGTAGCTGGGACTACGGGTGCGCACCACCACACCCAGCTAATTTTTGTATTTTTAGTAGAAGATAGAGTTTCACCATGTTAGCCAGGGTGGTCTCAATCTCTTGACTTTGTGAACCACCTGCCTTAGCCTCCCAAAGTGTTGAGATTACAGGTGTGAATCACCACACCCGGCCGCTATTCTTACATGCCTTGGAAACACAAAGCCACAGAAGCTGAGAGAACAGAGTGTGGCTGCAAGGGAACCAGAAGGGGGGTCGGCCCCAGGCCACCCTGGAGCCTCCAGCTCCAGACCCAGCATCCCCAAGGGCTTTGCCGTGAGCCTTCCTTTTGACAGAAGCAATGACTGAAAAATTAAAGGCAAGTGTGGGACTGCAAAGCTGGTTTCTTTCTTGAAGCATCCAAATGTCAGGAGTTAGCCCATGTGTGACAAGCCCTCAAAATAGAAAGGTAGGGAGGTCCCAGCTCAGGCCTTGCACTGGATGTTTCAGTTATCCTGTGCTATGTAACAAAACACCAGGGCATGGTGGCCTAAGACAATAGCGAGAGGTGTTGCTTCTCGCAGTGCTATGGCTGGGTAGTTCTGTGGATGGTCAGTCCTGTGGCTGCATTCTGTTGGGAGCGCAGCTGGGGCTAGAAGTCTGAGATGGCCTCAAACCCGTGCCCAGGGCCCTAACATTGGCCATCAGCTGGGCTCCTTGCCTATTGTCCGCTTGTCATCCAATGGTCTAACCTGGGCTTCTATCCCCAAGGGGCAGGGGGAGCAGTGGAAGCCCCAACATGCAAGCCCTGACCAAGCCTGGCCAAGCCTCTGCAGGCAGGCGCTCAGTCCAGCCTCGTCTCCCACAAAGGACAAGTGATAGGAGGCTGTCAGGGCCAAAGCCTCCAACTACAGGCTTATCGTGGACTACAGGTTGGTATCTCCAAGAATTCACATGTTGAAACCCTAACTCTCAACAAGGGTGGTAATAGGAGGTGGGGCTTTGGAGGGAGGGTAATTGGGTTGTGAAGGCAGAGCCCTAGGGGAGAGGTTGGGGGAGGGGAGAGGGTGCCTCCTCCCTCTTTCCCCTCCACCATGTGAAGACATGTGGAGAAGGCCACCTGCAAGCCAGGGCGGGCCCTCACCACACACCAGATGTGTGGGCTCTTTGATCTTGGACTGCCTGGCCTCCAGAACTGTGAGGACTAAACGTTGCTGTTTCAGCCACCCAGCATATGGCAGCCCAGACAGTAGACAGGGCTACAGACGGCGAGAGCTGGGCCTGGGATTCTGCATTTCTAACCAGATCCCCTGTGATGCTGAGGCTGCTGGTCCTCAGACCACATGCAGTGGGTGAGGCTGCTGAATGAAGAGTACGGAGGTCCAAGCACCGTCTGCCTTCTCTTCTCTGTACAGGGGGTTAGACACAGGCCCTGGTCAGACCCAAGTTTGCCACGGGGCAAGTATGCTCTCACTGCAGCTGTGAGCTCCCTGGCACGGCTGGAAGTCTCCGCAGAGTCAGGGTTGCAGCCCATGAGGCGGCTGGTCTCCAGGTTCTCCCCAGCTCTCGCCGTCTGTAGCCCTGTCTACTGTTTGGGCTACCAAGCGCTGGGTGGCTGAAACAACAACGTTTAGTCCTCACAGTTCTGGAGGCCAGGCAGTCCGAGATCAAAGAGCCCGCGTGTCTGATGTGTGGTGAGGGCCCGCCCTGGCTTGCAGGTGGCCTTCTCCACATGTCTCACAGCTGCAGTGAGAGCGTGCTTGCCCCGCAGCGAACTTGGCTCTGACCAGGGCCTGTGTCTGACCCCCTGTACAGAGAAGGGAAGGCGGACGGTGCTTGGACCTCCATGCTCTTCATTTAGCAGCCTCACCCACTGCATGTGGTCTGAGGACCAGCAGCCTCAGCATCACAGGGGACCCGGTTAGAAATGTAGAATCCCAGACTCAGCTCCAGAGCTGCAGAATCAGATGCTGCATTTTAACACAATCTGCAAGTGATACATGCGCATAAGAAAATTTGAGAAGCCCTAAGAGATTGTGGACCTGGTTCCTCCGCAAATCAATTTCAAAGGAAAAAAAGGAGGGGGCGGAAATCTCTGGGTTAAAAGAAAGAAAACATGCCAATAACAAGCAACAGGTGGACCTGGTTTGGATGCTGATTTGTATGAACCAACAGTAAACACTGATATTTGATGCTGAGGATTGTTGATGATTCGGTGTCTACGTTACATTAAAAGCACCCGTCTTTTAGAAACGCATACTGAAATGCCTAATGACAACACCATAGGATGCCTGGGGTAGGCTTCAAAACAACCCAGTGTGCAGGAAGAGGGGGCGCACAGGAGGGCTGGATCTCAACTTTGAAAAAACACCTTGCATCCATCAGCTGGAGATGAGTGTATGTGGGCCCAATAAACTATTCTTTCTGCTGTTGTCTGGATTGGAAGTTCCAATAAAGAAATGATTATTTAAACTCCTGGCTGTTTTTTAAAAAATAAACAGATTCCTAGGTGTTACTCGGACTTACTGAATCGCTGAAAGTTTAGCCCCAGAAAGGTTATTGTTGTTGTTGTTGCTGCTTATTTGTTTTAATCCTTCTGGGTAATCTTGGTGCATTTGGTACTAGGGCTGTGGCTTGGGGATCACTGATTGCGTTCAAGTGTTATATCTAGAAAGCATTCAATTTCCAGAAACTCAGTCCTATTCTTGACGGGGCACCCCAGACAGGCAGGAACTGGGGTCAACATGGATGAGGAAAACAACCACAAGTTTCTCAAAGACAGAAGTAAATCGGCTTCTTGTGAGCAATTGTTTCAGAACACCTTCTCCTCTGCCCTGAGCACCCTCTTGTTAGGTGCAAAGCCTCGAGGAGTGTGTGAAGAGGAAACAGCCCCTGGCATGCTGTAGCCAGCTTCCGTCCAGCAAGCTGGGCGGTGCCCAGGACCACAGCGCAGCACAGGAGGAAGAGTCCCAACCTAGGATACTCCAGGCAGTACAGCCAGCTCAAAAATCTCTGCCCCAGCCACCATCTCTAAAATTCAGCCGTTGGAGAGTCATTGTTTTTGAGTTAACAAGTGTTCTCATTTATGATGCAAATGACTGTGGGAGGATTAGCACAGATATTGTACTCTGAACAATGTTTTTCATAAGGTCATGCAGGATTCTGGCAATCGCAAATACCCACAGAGGACAGGCCAGTTAAGTAACTGCGCAAATCTGGCCACATGAAAGATTATAGAGTCAGCAGGGGCAGAAGAACTATGAGCAAATGCCCTGCTTAAAGGCCTTCAAGTTAATAACAATGATACTAATAATGCACGATGCTTAACAACGGCAAAACAGACACAGCTGCTGGCCTGTCTTATATCCCCCCAAATACAAAGATGTCTAGGTTTATGCTTCTGGTGAGAAGGTCAAGAAACCCTTCTGCACCTCAGTTTCCCCCTCTGAACACAGGGGCAAAACAATCCTGGAATACAACTGTTAACTTAAAAATCACACAATTTATACATTTGGAAAGGAAATCATATTTCTTATAAAGGGTTCTGAGCACAGCCAGAAGGTAATCATCCTGCAGACTGGGAAGCACAGCCTCTGGCAAACACCAAAGTCGAGCACTTTGAAGAAAAATAGGTGGGGGGAGGAGCTTTGTGCCAAATGAGTTGGTTAAACATACATATTCAACAGGTTACAGAAGGAATATTCATAACGAGGGTCCTGATGCACACATATAGAACAAACATGTATGTCACATACGACCCATGTTCGCCTTGGGGTGGAGACTTAACATTTAAATGCATGCCTGTTAGGACCCATATGTCAAAAGGTCTTTTCAGGACACAAAGGCACTCAAATGTGAACCTCTGTAAACCATCCAGAACCAGTCCACGGTCAGTGGTCTCTTCTCTGGAGAAAGTTATCGAAAGCAGCCTGCTGTTCAATCAAAGCTGTAGTTACAGTTTGTGAAATTTAGGGTCAGTGTCCAGTGGAGCTGCAATTGCTTCAGCATTGTTTACCTCAAAGCCAGTGCTTGTTCAGCTACTAAAGAAAAAGAAAACCCTCACGACAGTTAGAACATGGTTTATTCTTACAGTGTAGGGATGAGTGACTTAACCCTTGACTCTCACGGCCTTAGGCCCTGATTATGCTTCAGCAATTTATTGCCACACAGAGTCTGTCCCATCAGTCTTATGATCTCTGTTTCAGCATTCGCGCTGGTCAGTTGTGTCTAAACCACAAGAGGGAGGGGAGAAACTAAGCGTGTCTGACCTCCTGCCCCGTCATGGCTGGGAACTCGGTTTTTATGTTTTTTTCTGGGTCCTTTGGCCGAGAGAAGGTCTGTTCAGTTGGTGAGAAGTCTAGGACTTTATTTTTAGTTTACACAACAAAGGGTGATTGGAGACCCAAGTGAGACCGTGTTTGGGAAACTACAACATGCCGCACAGGAGTAAGAGAGAATGCTTTTCTCATTTCTGCCTTAATTCAGTTTTGTCTTCTGAAATATCTAAATTCTAGTATCATCTTGAATGTTAATCATCCCAACTCCTTTAAAAAGTGCATCTCAACTTGTGCTTTCCTGTCCAGCAGGTAAGGAGTTTGCAAGTCATTCCTTCATCCTAGAAACAACCAAAAAAAAGCTGAACAAACCAAAAAATCAACAGTTCTTTTTAGATTCATCAGAGAATTGAGGTCACAGTGAAACAGGAAAGAGTCCCTTGTCCCCCTCACAGGGCATGCAACGGGGAAGTGGCTCGATTCTTCAGTGTCCCCGTGCTCAAACCTCTAGGGGAGCACACAGATGGGCTCAAAATAATAACAATATATTCGGGTATGTATGTTTACATATGTATATGTATTATATATTATACCTGTGCTTATGTATAAGTGAAATGAATGATGACAATGACACAAAGGACAAGGAGGGGAATTAGGATTATTTTGCTATTATACGGTACTTGCACTACCTGTGAAATGGTATAGTGTTATTTGAAAGTGGACCTGGACTATATTGCAAACTCTAGGGCGATCACTAAAAAACAGTTTTGAAAATTATAACTGGCAGGATGCGGTGGCTCAAACCTGTAATCCCAACATTTTGGGAGGCCAAGACAGGCAGATCACGAGGTCAGGCGTTTGAGACCAGCCTGACCAACATGGTGAAACCTGTCTCTACTAAAAATACAAGAAACTAGCCAGGCCTGGTGGCGGGCACCTGTAGTCTTAGCTACTCAGGAGGCTGAAGCAGGAGAATAGCTTAAACCCAGGAGGAGGAGGTTGCAGTGAGTTAAGATCACGCCACTGCACTCCAGCCTGGCTGTCAGAGCAAGACTCGATCTCAAAAAAAAAAAAAAAAAAAAAAA
>NW_016824749.1:5144688-5193325 GCF_001698545.2 Rhinopithecus bieti | reverse complement strand
CTGATATGACAAAAGAAGAGTAAATAAAATGATATGAAATACCCAAATGAAACAAAAAAAGGCAGAAAGATAACACAAAATAGGAATAAATAACAAGGGCAATGAATAGTAAACAAGTAACAAGCATGCTAGATGCTATTCCAACTATGTGAATAACTACTTTAAATGTTAGTAGTCCACCTACACTAATTAAAAGATGAAGAGTGTCAAAGTGGATCAAAAAACAACACCCAATTACATATTCTCTAAAAGAAACTCATTTGGATAAAAAGATACATATAGGTTAAAGGTAAATCGACAAAGAAAGATATACCATGCTAACACTAATAAAAAGAAAGTTGGAATAGCTATATTAATTTTAGATGGAGCAGACTTGAGAGCAAAGAAAGTTATTAGGAATACAAAGGTGCATTATATAATAAAGGAGTCAATTCTTCTAGAAGACAATATAATCTTTAATGTGTATGTCCCTAATGACAGAGCATCAACATACATGAGGCAAAAACTGACAGAAATGCAAGGAGAAATAGAAGAACTCACTCTTACAATTGGATACATCAACACCCCTCTATCAGCAATGGACAGATACAGCAGGCAGAAAATTAGTAAGGAAATAATTGAACTAAACAGCACCATCAATCAACTGGATATAATTGACATCAATCTATTTCATTCAACGACAACAGAATACACCTTCTTCTCAAGCTCACATGGAACATTAACCAAAAGAGACCATATTCTGGGCCATAAGACACACATTAACAAACTTACAACAGAACTCACACGACGCCTTTTCTCAGAACACAATGGAATTAAAATTAGAAATCGATAACAGAAAGGGAGCTGTAAAATCCCCAAACAATTAGATATTAAACAACACATTTCTAAATAACACATGAATCAAAGAGTGAATCTTAAGAGATTTTTAAAAATATTTTGAAAATGAAAATACAACTGATCAAATTTTGTGGGATGCAGTGAAAGCAATGCATAGAGAGAAATTTATAGCATTGAATGCACATATTAGAAAAGAAGAAAGGTCTAAAATCAATAACCTAAGCTTCCGCCTTAGGAAACTAAAATAAGAAGAGCAAATGAAATTCAAATTAAACAGAAAAAATAAACAATACAAATTAGAGTAGAAATCAATGAAAGAATCAATACAGAAAATCAACAAAATAAAAATTTGATTTTTTGAAAAGATCAATAAAACTGATAAGCCTCTAGCCAGGATTAACTAAAGAACAAAAGAGGACACACATTTCTAACATCAGAAATGAAAGAGGGGACAACACTACAGATCCCATAGACATTAAAAGGGATAATAAAGAACGATTAGGAAAAGCTCTAGTCATCAAACTTAACAATGTAGATGAAATGGAACAATTCCTGCAAGGAAACAATCTGTTGAAACTCACATGAGGAAAAACAGAGAATTTGAATGGAGCTATATCTATTAAAGAAGCTGAATCAATAACGAACAACCTTGCAAAACCAAAAGCAACAGATCCAGGTAAACTATACCAAGCATTTAAGGAAGAAATTGTACAATCTCTTTTAGAACATAGAACTAGAGGGAATACTTTCTAATTCATCCTATGAAGTCAGCCTCACCTTAATACCAGAACTGCACAAATAATTCACAATAAAAACACACAGACCAACATCTCTCATGAATATAGAAGCAAAAATGCAAAAAAAAAAAAAAAAAAAAAATCCAATCCAACAATGTATGAAAAGAATTCTATACTATGACCAATAGGATTTATTCCAGGTATGCAAGGCTGATTCAACACTGAAACATCAATTAAAGTAATTCTAATTCATCATATCAACAGGCTAAAGAAGAAAAAAAAACACATGATTATATCAACAGATGCAGAAAAGCATTTTACAAAATTCCAACACCTATTCATAATAAAAAGTCTCAGAAAACTTGTAATATGGTGAACTTCGTGAACTGGATAAAGAACATCTACAAAAATCCTACAGCTAACATAATATCTAATAGTGAAGAACTCAAAAGTTTTCCTCTAACATCAGGAACAAGGCAAGATGTCCCCTCTCACCACTGTTTTCAGCATTGGACTAGAAGTCCTAGCTAATACAGTAAGACAAGAAAAGAAGTAGCCAGGCCTGGTGGTATATGCCTGTAGTCCTAGCTACTCAATAGGCTGAGGCAGGACGATCCCTTGAGCCCAGGAGTTTGAGGCTGCAGTGAGCTGTGCCTGCACCACTGCACTCCAGCCTGGGTGACACAGCAAGACCCTGTCTAAAAATAAAAAGGAAATAAAAGATACAAAGATTAAGAAGAAAAGATAAAACTGTCTTTGTTTGCAAATGACAAAATTATTTTTTAGAAAATCTAAAATAACTGACCCAAAAAACCTCCTGGAACTAATAAGCGATGATAGCAAGGTTGCAAGATATAAGGTTAATATACAGAAGTCGATATCACTTTCCTATATACCAGCAATGAACAAGTGGAATTTAAATTAAAAACACAATAGCACTTACATTAGCACCAAATGAAATAAAATACTTAGATACAAATCCAAGAACATATATACATGATCTGTAAGAGGAAAACTATAAAATTCTGACAAAAGAAATCAAATGTACCACTCTCGTGTGGGATGCTGATAGTAGGGCAGGTTGGGGGAGCACAGGTTATATGGGAAATTTCTATACCTTCTGATGACTTTTTCTGTGATCCTGAAACTACTCTAAAAAATAAAATCTATTTTTTAAACCAAATCTTTAAAAAATGCATCTCTGGACTGACTCAGCATGAGACATCTGCTTGTATTTCAGGATCACATGGTGCCCAGCAAACCTGCTCAGTTATTTCCACCAAGATCAACACAGAGGGGTGGGTGGTGTGTAGGTGTCTGCACTGATATTCGGTCCTGCTGGGAGCTCTCTGTGCACTCCAGCCCTGTTAGGACAGGTATGGGTAAGTCAGATAAGACTGTGAGCTGCCCAAGGCACTAAACTGGAGGCCAGTGAGGCCCAGGCCAGCCCTGACAACCGTTTCACACTTTGCATCCCACAGTCACAACAGTGGCACCTTGACCCCTCTTTGTGAAGAGCCTCTTGGCCTCCTCTGTGAATCTTTACTTAAATCCCCCTTGCCTTGACTGTCAGCTGCAGGAGGGCGGGGGCAGCCTGTCTGGTTTAGCTGCTTCTCCAGTGCCTAGCACAGCAGAGACCCAACAGGCTTGTTGCCAGCCCAGGTGCTGCCTCTGACAGAGCTTATGAGGATGCCTCATTGGAGGGAGGAAGAAGCCTGCGTCAGGGCTTCTGCCCTGTGCGTGGACCTCCAGAGGAGCATCCAAGTCTCAGGAAAATGCTCCACCAGCCTGTGCGCTCACACACACATGCTCTCATACAAAATTAGCCTTTCCTCCTGGATGCCTACATCAAGCGTGACATCTGCCAGCACCCTAGTGAAGCAGCTCTGAAGGTATGTGCTAAAGAGGCCTATGCCTGGTATTCAGCAAGAGTGCAATATAAGCATGCTAAGTTTAGTGGGGAAGTGGTCTTCTCAATATCTCTTGGACTGCAGCAAAACTGAACATTCTTCTTCTGTGTGTGTGTGTGTGTGTGTGTGTGTGTGTATGTACATTCATATTTACTATAACAACCAAAATGTGTTTGTACTATACATACTGTAAATGCGAGACTGAAATAAATGTAGATTGGCATGAGAAGTATTTGCATAATATGTGTGTATAAGTAGATAGATATAGATACAGATAGAATAAAAACTTAGTTATTGTAAGAAACAAAGAGAGATGGGAGGAGGTATGCTGGCTGCAGACCCCATGCTCAACAGAACGGTGACACACACATAGTTCCAGGTCTAGTTTCAAGGATGGGCAACCCTGCTGTGTATTTCCAGGAAGACCCAACTTACATCTTCACTCACAGTAAGATGCTGCTCTTCACGGGAACTCAGGTCTCCCCTGTTCCTCCATTGTCCGCCCATTGCCTGAGCCCCATGAAGCTCCTTCCCTTGTGCCCTCCCCTGCTGTGTATACATGTGGGAGGGTCCCCCTGCCTTGCCAACTGGCCCACTCACCAGGACCTCTCCAGACCTCCAATGGCCATCTCTGCATGGCCCTGCCTAGGGGAAGCCTCTATGCAGAAGATCCCTGATGCTCCAAGGGGTCACCAGGGTGGCTGGCAGGTGCTCACTGCCTTGAAAAGTTAGTAAGTCTCCCACCTGGAAGACAGTGAATCCCATGTTCTGCCCCAAGGCCTTTCCAGAAAACAAGGAAAGCAGCTTCTGAGCCATAGGAGAAAACATGGAACTCCTTGATCACCACTGCCCTTGCCCATCCTCGCCCAAGCAGCCCTGACCTTGGTGCCAAATATCCTGGGATTGTCCCCTCAAACCCACTCTACACGTAGGTGAGACAGCCAGCTCTCTCAGTGCAGTCCCCAGAGGCAAACCCTGGGCACGGATTCCAGGCAAGAGGTTGAGCTGGGAGAAGGGGTGCACAACCTGGCAGAGGAGGGGAGGGTGGGCCGGGGAAGGGAAAGGGAGTGAGGACTGACCCCACACGAAGCTTTGGGTGCTGGCAGCCCCATCTGGGCTTACCCCCAGCTAGGGAAGCTGGGGTACTTGGGAAGCCCCCCAGCCCTGGTTGAGGGCTGTTCCCTCTGGGTGGTCAGGGGGAATCCAGCCCACCCAGCCCTGCCTGCCCCCAGCCAGAAAGAGCCTTGGTAGAGTCTCAGGCCCTTGGCAGCTGGAACTCAGACAATAGTTACATGTGGCTGGCTCTGAAGGCAGCATCTACAGCAGAGCTTGGGGACATTTAAGTGACAGCAGATCTCTAGGGTTCCCTTGACCCATGGGGGAACCTAAGTCTGCCAGCCTCTAACTCAGACCTGAGCATGCCCCAGCGGCTTCTCGGTTCAAGTGTCGGCACTACACACACAGCAAAAGCAACACTAAGAGAAAGACTTGCAAACCACCCCAAGAACACCGCTCCCTTCAGCTGCGAGGCTCCCACTCCTCCCCGCTGCTGCTGGGTGGAGAAGGCACTGGGAGTGGGAAGGCCTCCGAGACGTGGGGCTCCAACAGCAGCAGCTTCCTCCCCGCATTCAGAGCAAAGGTCACAGCCTGCTGAAAACCGTGGTTGGCAGGAGGGGCCTCCGGTGCACCTCCTGCACCTCCTGCACCTGGGGTGCTGGCGGTCAGGGAGCAAGTACAGCAGTCAAGAACATCAAACCAAAATAATTTTTCTTTGAAAAGAAAACCTCAGGCATCAAACGTCTAGCCAGGTCTTGTTGGTTCAAACGACGGAGTGAAGGAAACGCCCAAGGCGTGCACTGCTTCCCTGTTGCCCTTACTGACCACGGGAATGGGAAGCTGCCCAGCACACACTCGCGGTGGGATTGGAGAAGCCCTCACAGGGTTGACGGTAAAATAGGGACTTGCCCAGATGACCCTCCCTGCAGAATTCACCCCCGAGGCTCCTTGATTAACTTCCAGATGACCCTGAGGTGGAGGCTGCCTTCCCATTTTATAGAGAAACTGGAGACTCACCCAGGGCAGGCTGGGTGGGTGGGCAGGCTGGGTGAGTGGGCCCAGGGCACATCACAGACACAGCTGGCACCCAAGACTTTGCTTGGGAAGGATGACTTGGGGACCAAAGTCAGGAGCAGGGTGGAGGACAGCAGCACCAGGCCATGGCAGCTGAGCAGCGGGATCTGCCCTGGCCTCCAAGGAGGCTTCCTCATTTGGCGGCTGCAGAGAAGACAGCCCGGGCTTACCGGCACATACCTGAGATGGACGCGGCACATACCTGAGATGGACGCGGCTAGATCCCCAAGCCGCACTCCTTCCCTTGCCTGTTTGACACCAACCAGGAGCGAGCAGCTTCAACCACCGCACATGCACTCATATCGCAATGGTGTGGTCGGCAGTCGCTCACTGGGCAGCTCCAGCCTGTGGGCTTGGGGGCCAGGTGGGCTGGGGACTGGCTTGTCTCTGCTCTGCAGAGCATGTCATCCCCCAGCAGCCCCGCCAGACTTGCCATCAAGACAGCGGGACTCTAGAGTGAGCAGAAGGACACTCCTGTTTGTCTGAAAGCCACAAGAGTTTTTTCTTGGTGGGCAGCGACCCGGCCTCCAGACCTCCCTGTGATGCTCTGGCCTTTCTGCCAGGACTCCCATCCCCTCCTCACTACATCCACCTCATTCAATTTTCTGCTCCCAGGAGCACTGCCCAGGGTGGCAGCCTCTTGTCCCCTTCATTAGCCACAGTGCCTATCACCCGCTCAGAGCCCTGGACTCTGCTGATGACAAAGGACATAAATGGTGACAGGTACCATGTCCCTTCCCCATCACTTGCTTTAGATATGGTTTTAATGCTGAGTGCTACTTACACGGGAGACTGACAGCTCCCTCAGGCTTCTCTGAAACGATGCTGCAATCACTGGCTGAGCACCACAGACTCAGCATGTGACCTGCTGAAATTCTGGGCCAGGGGAGACAGCTGTGTGTCATCTCCATCTCCAGGGTGGCCAAACTCTGGGAGGGAAAGGATATGATTACAGAACAAGGCTCCCAACACCAATGGGCCTCATGACGCCGAAGGCCATCAGCGGTCGGGGTTGTGTGTCCGCAGGCCGCCACCCCTCCTGCCCAGGCCAGTCCTGCCTCCTCTCCACAGACCTTGTCATGTCACCTGGAAGGAGGAATGAAGAGGAAAAGGCTAATGTTAAATTTTAACACAGACACAGGAGAACACACATACACACGCACACACACGCACACAAGCCCATTGTTGTTCAAATCTCAGTTGCCCCAACCTACTCTTCATTTGGAAAAATCACATCCATTCTTGTCTTGTGGGATGTCTTCTGGCTTTGGTCGTATTATTTGTCTGTTACAAGTTCTTCTTGGAGGATTAGGAAGAAACCCTGTGTGAAAATAACTGCACCCGGTCAGCTGCCCCGAGATGCCCTGAGGTTCTGTATCTGCTCCCAGGGCCTTCAGTCCATGATCCCTGCTGGGCCCCTCGTCTACCTGCACGCATTCTGATTTTGCAGGTGTGGGGATTTGAGCCTGCCTAGCTCCCCTGGGACTCTGCATCTGAGTCCTAGAGCACCCTGGTGGGCTTGGCAGCAGCCCTGGCTTGCTGCTGGTTCTTTTTGTGTTTGAATCAGTCAACACCAGCTCAGGCTGGAAAGCCCTACATGAGAGGCCCAGCCAGTGCCACATCACCAGGACTCACAGAGCACCAACTGTGCGCAGGTACTGGGCTGGGGCTGGGGGAGAGATCCAGGCTTCACCACTGGTAGGGTGTTTTCTGCAACCATCTGGTCTTTGGCTGCCAACCCCAGACTCTGCTGACAAGCAAAGAAGTAGGAATGTTGGAAGGGGCTCAGGAGGTTAGGACCAGGGACTGAGGGACTCGAGAGTCCAAGTCACTCTGAATGGCTCAGTGAGACCCCACTGCCTCCACTGCTGGCTGCCACTGCCATTAGTAAGCCCAGGTCTGCCAAGCTCTGCTAACAACAGGCTTATACCTGTGCCAGATGCTGGGTTGGGGAGATGGTATCCCTAGCCACCTTTGACCATTGTCAGGGTTCCCCAAAATAGAAAGGGGGCCTAGTATCAGAAAAGTGATACATGCCCCCCAAACACATCCTGGGGCTGGTCACCTAGTTTCCCTGGACCTCAGATCCCTTGCATCAAACAGAAGAGGTGAGGAATCAATAGTTGCAATGCACAGTCAGTAAAGTAAAGGCTGGTTTAAAGATACAAACAGGAATTGAGGAAAGATGCTTGAATGTTCTTTTGTATGGCAACAAACACAGCACACAAAGCTTTTACCACCTCAGTGATTAGTTTAAGGACAGGCCCATGACCCAGCTGAAGTCACATGGGGACAGTGAGACTTGATTCTGGGGCTTGCTTTGAGATCTCAGGGGCATACTCTCTCCTATGGATTGGAGGTGGCCACAAGGTGAGGCTAGAATTGTGGGAGACCTCCCTGTCAAGCTTAAGAATGAACCAGCAGGGTGGAAGATAGAAGTAAGTGATGGGGAAAAGCCAAGTCCAAGAAGATTAAGAGTTCCCTGCTTTTTCTCCTCCTCCCTCCTTGTACAAAGTCTACAATCATAGGGTCACCTCACCGTCCAAAATGGCTGCTCCAGCTCCAGCCATCTCATCTGCTTCTAGCCAGCAGAAGAGAGGAACTGACAGAGGTTGAAAGGCAGCTGACTTCTAAGAAAGGCATCTGAAGCTGCCATATGAGACACTTTGACTTATGTCCCATGGACTTGAATTTAGTTCTGTGACCACACCTGGTTATAAAGCAGTCTCAAAAGCATCATCTTTATACCTGGTGCCCTTCTCAAATCAGACTGCAATGTGGGCCCTTGATAGTGGAAGAATGCAGATGAGGAGCGACCTGCCTCTTGGCGCTGTCATCGAGCTGGCCAGGGGGCGCACGAGGGGCCTTCTCTGGGCCTGAGGCCCACCAGGTGTGCACTCGCCCTGGACTGGGAGACTCACCCCCTGATAGGTGCTTTCAGAAAACCTGTGTCTCATGCTTCCCCAGAGCTGAAGTCAGTCTGCGACTCGTCTCCTTGGGATCCTGGAGATAAGACACTTACAGGTAGAGGGCTGCTTCCAGCCACTCGGGTTCATGCCTCAGTCTGCAAGGCTGACTGCTGGGCCAGTCACTGAAATTTATCCTTGGCCGCAGGCACCGTGACCTCCAGTCAGATAGACTGAATCCAAGTGCCTGCACCCGGGCTACAGAACCCCAAACAGCCCCTCGAGCCACCATCACTGGGAGAAGGTAGAACCCATAGTATTTGGCAGCACTAGCCAAAACAATGGCTCAGTTATCCAGATTCCAGAGGAAATTTTCATCTGGATTTTTGTCTTTTGGTATTGAGAGTAAGTAGCAAAGCCAGGTGGCAGGGTGCTCAGCAGGAGGGGTGTCTGGCCTTTCCTCTGCCCACAGCTGGGACAGCTTGATCCCATGCAGACTGAGTTCCTCTGGGTTCTGGAGCCCATCAGGAAGAATGGGATATAAGGGTTCTTGCCCAAAAGGTAGCGAGCCGGGTCCCTGTCCAGGGAGTCACATGATGTAGGATAGAGTTTTCAATGTGGAGACTCCAGGAGTCCAGGCTCGGGGATGACAAAATCCCAGGGCAGGGGGGCCCTGGCCTCCCAGCCCCCACTGCAGCCAAGCTCTGTGTGGACTGTGTCATCTGTGCATTCTGCCAGCTTTTATGGTGTCAAGGAGATGGCATCAGCTAGACCTGAGTCCAAACCCGATTCTTTTGCTTGTCTGCCAAGGGCCCCTGCACAAGTCCTTCTCCCCCTGAGCCCCAGGGCTGGTGTAAGGGTCACACACAGGCAGGGATGCATCAGCAGTAGCAAAGTCACAGGCCATGTCCTTGTGGCTCTGACAACTGGCTTTGGTGTCATTGCCAGTGCTGGCGCCTCTCAGTGCCTGCCTCCCTGTGACCTACCCCCCCCCAACTGCCATGGTTCCTGATGACCTCCCAGGAGAGAAGATGAATAAGTGGGTGCCCTGGGCCTGCTGGTGGCCATCCCTAGTGTTCCCTGATGGCCTGAAGTCTTGGTGGTCTCCAGCCCCAGGACCACCCATTTCCATTCAAGGTTTACCTCCTGTGGGGAGACCTCCTGCCCCTTTGTGCAGACCCCCCAGAACAGTCACTTTGAGAGCTCCCCCTCACCCCACCTGGACTCTCCTCCATCAGACCAGCCTTCCTGACCCTGGTGCTGGAGGCGGCCCCCATGCTGCCAAGTAGCCCCATCCAGAGAAGTGGAAGCCCCGAGGAGCAGAGAATCACAGGGACCACCCTGAAAGCCACAGATGGTAGGTGGCAGGAGCCCCCCACCAGCAGGCACAAGCTTCCCCCTTCTTGCTCAACAATGTGTGTCAGCATGAATAGCTCCCAGCAAGATTCCAGGAAGCCTGCATTTGCACTGTACTTCTTGTTAAACCTGCAAGAGAGGCCCCTTATCTCCAAGTCAGTCGCTCAACCTCTGAGTAATGACTCCAGGCTGGATCCAGTGCAGCAGAGAGAATGGAACCAAGCCAGGAGTGCAATAGCAATCAGCAAACAGCAGGCAGTCCCGTTTCCTCTCTGCCTCCACCTTCCCTTCTTTCTCTCTTCCCAAAGGCAAAAATATTTCCCAAGTCCCTCCTTGGAGAACTTCTTAACATAAAATTAGCAAAGTTGTAAGGGGTTGTTTATGGAATTTTTGTTTGGAGACCTAATGTTTCCACCTAAGTCACTGCATTTCCCACAGATGGGAAATTCAAATCAATTACCTTGAATAGAAATTCTAATTACCAGGACTATATGCACTTAGAAGAAGACGAATGTGCATCTTTCAGGATGTACTTACTCCACCCAGGAACCGCAGGCTGCACGGCTGGCTGTTCTGCGTAATACATGGCATGTCCACTGTGGCTCTTCTGCTTTCCTCTCCAATTATGTACCCCTCTTCCCTCTCCCAGCATCTGGTGCATGTGAGTGAGAATGGCATTAGACATCCCTGCTAATTTCATCCGGGAGGTCAGACAAGCAATCCCACCCACCCAGAACACAGCAGAACGTAAGGATGTCTTTCTTCCTGGCACCTAGTGAAATGGCAGCGTTGTCAGTGTAGAAGCCAGAACTCTGAAACAGTGGAAAATGCAGGCCAGTCTCATGAGCTGGGTCTGGCAAAGCATGAGGAATGCCAGACCCCTCCACGAGCACCTGCCCTGACAGAAACTCCCCGCACTACCAAACTGGCCACATGTGGGAAGTGACATGGTGTGGCATCTGGAGCTGTTTTGGAGCTGCAGTTTCTTGGTAACGATGGGGGTCCCCTCTTGCCTCTGGGACCCAGGACACTCAATCCTCTGATTAAGTCCAGCCTTCTGTGAGCTCAGGCTGTGAGCCCCATCTCCGCCACAGGCTTCCCTCTCACTGTTGGGTTCAGCTTCGCAACCACATCCAGGGGGCTACAGATGCTCTGCTGCACTGAAGAAGTAACTAAAGCCCAGAGAGGTTCTGTGCCAGGGCCCCTGTCATGAGCACTGCAGGGCCAATCTGCAATGCCTGCCTCCCCTGCACAGCTACTGCCAGACTCCAGGTGGCGACTCCATGCTGAAGCTCTCTGGCAGCAAGGAGTCAGTGGTCCTAACCAGAATGTTCCAGAATGGGCACTATCAGAGCCTCAGACTTCTGTGGTTGTGAGGACAGAGGTTCAAGATGAGGCTCCTTAGGTGAGGGCAGAGAAGCACCTGAGCCCCTCCCCAAATTTCCTCTTCCTTCAGGGATTTTGCTCCACTTTCCACTGCTGCTGCCAGACCTGCCTCCAGGGGAGCAGGTCGGCAAAGAACCTGACAGGCAGGCCCCACAGCCTCCACTGGCCAGAACCCTGGCATCAGGCAACATGGTCAGGCCGCACCACTGGCTGGGTGGCCGCCCCCACCCCAGCATGGTAGAGCTCAGTCCCGTTGAGCAGGGACTGAGGGTGGTCACTTTGGGCCATGGCTGGGGCTTTGGCCAGCACGTGCTGGGGACTGGGGTGCCAGTACCAGTGGGAAATAAGGGAAACCTCTGCTGGGAGGCCCTGACTAAGAAGGCAACAGGGAGCCGTGGAGGGCTCCTGAGCAGAGTGGCTCCATGCCCCATGCAGAGTTTGGCCAAGACAGATCTGCTGGCAGTGCACGGGGATGCCAGAGGAGAGAGATGGGGCTGGGAAACCTGTTGGAGGGCCACGATCCTAGCACGGGCCAGAGACCAGCAGGACGACGAGTAGGGTGTGGTGCCGAATAGCTAGGGAAGTGCAAGCCGAGGTGCTCTGAGGGGCAGTTGGTGGCCTGTGGGCTACTGGAGGCAGACTGAGAGTTGGTCCCCAGCCCTACATTGCTCAGACCGGGAAGCAGGAGGGAGAATGTGACCCTTTTCCCAGGTACAGATAGGGAAGCTGGGCAAACCCCCCTCATTGTAGGAATGGTGAGTTTAAGGCAGACACTGAGCCTTCCTAGTGGACACTTTGAGCAGCAGGTGGAGATGTGGAGTCGGGTGGCTTCGTTCGGTCAGCTTCCCTCAGGGCCTCCTCAGCCGAGTCACATTTTTATTCTGCACCCCTCACTTCTATGGAGGGTTTAAGCAACAAAATGCCTTGGGAATTTCTTTGTGCCTCAGCAGCAAGCCCTCCGGGGCAGCTAAGTCAGCGAGGGTGTCCACATCCCCGGCACAGGCCCTTGGGCGAATCCCCCAGCACTTCCCCTCCCTCAAGGGCTACCCCATGGGCACCCTCCGGGAGGATGCGTGTGGGGAGACGTGCTGGGATTGGGGCATTGCCCTCACACTAGGACGCCCATGGGAGGAATCAACATCTCCCACTGTGACCGCCCAGAGCCCGGCCTTGGTGGGAATTCCTTCCCCTTCCTTCTCCATGGTAGACAAGGGGCTTCCATGTCCACATGGATGGTGCAATTGTGTCTCAGGTCTTTTGGAAGCGGGCTGAGCATCCATGGCAGATTCTCTGGTTCCTTGTTTCTTGAGTGAGGAGGCTGCAATCCCAGCCCAGCGGGACCCTGGCTGTGCTGCTCAACTTCATACCCACTGACTCTGGGAAACGTGGCCATGGTGAAGGGCGGGGCATCAGGGAACCCCGATTTAGGAAAGTGCATTTACAAAACAGCTTGTCTCTTGGAAGAACACATATTCTTTTTAGAAATTTTCTGAAGTGTCCTTTCGTGTTTAATGGTGGTGTATTCCAGTGCTGTGGAGGATAAGGGTAATTCATATCTGTGGGGTACTTGACAGCTTCCCAAGCAGGTTTCCTTCTCAGTTGACCACCTCGACATCTCTCTGAGGCAGCCTCTGCAGACGTCATTTCCCCATTTTATAGGCACGGAGGAGTAAAGTGGCCTAGCTGCAGTCATGGGTAAAAGGCAACTGACCTCGACCTTAAATCTCTAAGCAGCTGCACTGCCTCTCCGACTCCCTGTGGCTTCATATGCTTTGTTTCCACAATTTTGGAAGTGTTAGCAAAGGGGTGAAGAAAACAGGATTTGGGGCAGAGGAGCCTCTTTCGTGTCTCAGTTCTGCAGTGGATGATGTGTGTGACCATGAGCAAGCTAATTAACCTCTCCGAGCCTAGGTGTACTAATCAGTAAAACAGAAATGAAGGTGTTCCCTGGGATGATAATTCTGGGGCAGTGCCCATGCCTTCACATAGGAAATGATGGCTTCCTGCAAGGAGAAGGGAGAACGGCCCTGGCAGGGTGAGCAGGAGCAACTCCTCCAGATCTGCAGGTCTCGGCACTTGCACACCCAGGCTGCTCCAAGCCCAGGAGCAGAGGGGACACTCGGGGCTATAGTGAGGCAAGTCCTGTCCCCAGGATTGTAAGGATGTGGTTTTCAGTCTGTCTTGCATTTGCTTTCACCAAGTAAGATGCTGAGAGCCAGGAGGAGGCTGCCAGAGGTGCAGGAAGGAAAAGCAGAGTCGGCAGGAAGGAGCCCTGGCTGGCCAGGATGGAGCTAGAGGCTGGAGGCGGCAGCAGCCCTACCTGGGCACTCAAAAGCTGGCCCTGCTCCTAGGACCAGACAGTGCCCCTCAGGGCAGGGGAAGGGCTAGGTAAAGCAAGGAGGGGATGGGATTTTGCCTGAAATGTTTCAAAATTTCTATGTAGGACCTAGATTACTGTCTCCAGGTCTGATGTGTGTGTGCATGTGTGTGTGTGTGTGTGTGTGTGTTGGTGTCTCTGTGTTTGTGTGTTTCTCTGTGCCTGTGTGTGTCTCTGTGTGTGTCCATGTGCACCTGTGTGTGTTCACAGTAACACACCTTGACCTCATTAGCTCTCCTTGAAGGTCAACATCTGTGTCTTTATCTATGTCTCCATCTACATATCTGATCCAACTACACCACACACATATAATGCAGAATGGATCTAAAGTGTGCTGCAATTCTTCAAGGCAAAGAAAAGCAACCTTTGGGTGGCCTTCCAAGACAAGGAGCCTGAAAGCATCTGATGTGAAATGTTCAGACCAGGCACGTGTTCCAGGCGGGAAGCGCTCTCTGCCACCACACCTCGCCCGACCCCCAGCCACTCCTCCTTCATCCCACAAAGACATGATAATAGTAATAATAACAATAATAATAGCAGCAGACACTGATGCGGTGCTTGCTGTGAGCCTGGCACTGTTAGAAGCACTTAGTGCACACTAGAAAGTACACAATGCAACCAAATAGGTGTGCACCCTGCTGAGGGCTCACAGACGTGTGGGCAGGACGGCACTGATCTTCAGCAGCAGGTCAGTGATGTCGTCATCCCTGATGACAGATGAGGAGGGCCAAGGACACAGACAACCAGAGGACATGCCGTGTTGAGAGAAGAAAGGGCAGGTGCCAAGGCCCTGAGGCGGGAGCCAGGTGGCTGTTCAAAAACGCGAAGATGCTCTGTGGCTGGGGGCCTGGGGGGAAGACACGCACTCCTAATTCATCAAGAAAAGGCTCATTTTGGCTTTTTTCTCAAAGTGGTTTTGAGTGATTTCTAAAGAGAGAAAGGAGAAATGCCTCCTATATGTCCCCAGAAATGCAAGGAACTGGAATGCACAGTGTCCACGATGTGCCAGAGACAGCTCAGTACTTTTCTTGTAATAACTCACTAAATTTATGCTTCAGTTCTTTGAGGAACCGTTATCCTAATTTCACACAAGAGGCAATGGGGCTGGAGCCAGGTGCTTCAGCAAGTTCACAAAGCCAGGGGAGGACCCCAAGGATCTGCACTGCGCTGTGCTGCTGAGTGAGTGGATGACTGTGCAGATTGGGAGGACCCCAAGGATGTGCACTGTGCTGTGCTGCTGAGTGAGTGGGTGACTGTGCAACACCCAGGTTGCTTTTTCTATGAAATTGCTTGGACAGGCTTTCTCTAACGACTTGGAAAAGTTTCAGAACTCTTATCCAGGAAAATCCCAATCAGGTTCTCTCCAAGGCAATCGCCCAAACACAGACGTTGTATTTCTTGGAGGAAAGTTGTTTCCACCCCTTCCAGGAGCATATTCTAACCCTGGTGCAGTTAAGAGGCCTGACCTGTGGCTCAGTTGGGACCACCAGCCCAATTCCAGCAATCACCACAGAAACCATTCTCCAGGTGACCCTGGAGGGGTAGCCCTGGTGGTTCTGGGCTCAATTCTTGTTCAGAACCAAAAGTAGAAATAACTTCAAAATGTGTGCAAAACGCCACAGTCCAGCTTTGAGCACCTCCTTGAATATGAGCTTGTGTTTTCCATCCAGATGTAAGAAAGACGGGGAAAGGCTCACAGATTTGTAATCCTCTTCAACCCCACCAGCTTAGAGTATGAAAACGCTTTTTAAAAACTGAGTCACAAGTATCTGCTGGTGAAACATGACTCACCTCTTCAAAAGAGAGAATAAACCTTGAATCAGCTTTTTAAGGGGCTTTCAGACACCACATCCCCCTTGGATGGCTAGACCACAACCTGTCTCAGGCAAATGCCTAGAAACAGATGGGTTACATTTTGCTGAAATGTAGACACTCAGCATCCCCTGGTCTCACACTGGGGCCGAGTCTGACATGACACCATGATGTTCATTATAAACCTGTGCTGACCAGCTTGAGGGGTCAGTAGCAGACAGGGGTCACCTTGTTACCTGTCAAGAACCTGCAGATTCATCTTGGGAGGCACTGAAGCCCCAAACCCTGCATAGCGTTGGTGACCAGTAGCTCTGGCCAGGGTCCCAGATTGAGCCAGAGTCACTGGGAATGTTCACCGATCTTCAGCATCTCCAGTCTCATGATGATCATATTTGCAGCTTCCTCCAGCAGGCTGCTTCTGGGTCCACTCCTAGCTCCAATTGTCTCCCTGGAAGCATCAATTGGGAAATAACAGCATCATTCTCTCTTGCAATCATTAAGGAGAGAAGCATCAAGAAGCTGCATTCATTGTTTAACAAAGATGACAAACTTTGGAGAATGTAAAGAAGATGAGGCCATTGAAGTCAATATTTCACCCAGAGGGAGCTGCACAGTTGGGCAGGGAGGTGAATGGCATTTCTGAAGCACCATGGCATAAATAAAGGTCATGAGTTTTGATGGGCAGGAGACGGGAACACTGCACAGTGCGTGCTTTGGGGGAAGGGGGCAGAAGTGGAAAGGATGAGAGGAAGAAAACAACAAAGAAAAAATGCTAGCATATGAAAAAGCCATATTCACTGACTTTTTAAAAAAGGGAGCCACCACACTTGAAAAAAATATTTACCCAGAAGACTCATCCTGTGTGGTGGAGGTCAAATGTCATCCTGAAGAAGTTCAGCATGGGGTGAGGTGTGGGGTGCAGGCTCTCGACAGAGCCTCTGAGCATGGGGTGGTGCCTGCAGTCACCCATCCTCCAAGGAGTCAAGTAGGACAGGGATAAGAACGGCAGGGGTGGAGGATTTTGATATTTTTATTAAGATGGTCGAGGGAGATTCACTGAAAAGACAGCCTTTAAGCCAAACCAGAAGGGGTAAAGAAGTGAGAACTCCTCATAGGTATTTGAGGAAAAAGCATAACAGACCCTGTAGGGAAATGGGGGGATATCTGAGAAGCACCAAGGAAGCCAGTCTATAAAACCATTCAGATGTTTATTCAAACAGATAGGTTGAGAAATAGGAAATAGAAAAACACGCAATTAATCTCTGCCATAAAATTGAGATATGAGTTAGAAATGCTACTTGGGGATTTTCATAGTCCACAGTGGAGAGGTTGAAAGAATACAGCCTTTGGTGTTAGAGAAATCTGAGTTCAAAAACTGTCTTTGCCACTTGTTCCCAAAAAGGGAAAGAATGGAGGAGGAAGGAACAAAACTAATAAAAGATGTAAAATATGATTTGGGGCAAAAACACATCAATAATTACAGGTAAATGGATTAAAAAGTCTTTCATGAAGATACAAATATGGTCAGTCTGGATTAGAAACAAAATATCATTATACGTGTTTTAAAGAGATATGCCTAAAACTTTAAAATATATATAGCATAAAGAAAATAATAGAAAAAAGATACACCAGGCAATTATTAATCACAAAAACTACTGCAGCTATATATAGACTTTAGGACAAAAAACATCATATGGGAGAAAAAGATCACTACACAGGAAGATATCGTGTTTCTAAACTTGTGTGCAACTAATAACTTCTAAATATGTAAAGTAAAGATTGGCAGGATTGCAATAAGAGGTTGATAAAGTCACTGTCACTGATAGCTCAAGCAGACAAAAATGGTTACCAAGGACATAAATGACACAACTAACAAACATGAACTGACAGGTATGTGCAGAACATGCACCCATTAATTGGTGGGATTTATTTCTTGTAAGATCGCAGACAACATTTACAAATATTGCTTATGCATTGGACTAAATAGCAAGTCTCAAAAGATTGCAAAACTTAGATCTGTACACCATATTTTCTAAATGCAATACAATTAAGTGAAAATCGATGATAAAAGATTTTAAAATATATTTGGAAAAGAGAGTGCCCACATATAAAATCACCAATTGGCATCAGACTTTGATAAGTGAGGAATACAGTCTGTAAATGCTAGCCTCCATCAAAGAATACAGAGGCATAACCTCTAAAACAGGAAAAAGGAGGTAACAATGAATCACCAGGTATTTCTAAATAATTTATAAGTAACAGTATCTAATATTGAATAATAATTAAGAGTACCTGACAAAACCTGTAGAATACAACAAAAAGGTTCTAAGAGTGTTTACATGATATTAGGGCTGTTTTAGAAAAGCAGGAAGTCTGAGAATGAATGAACTTAAGAAAACCTATTTTTTAAAACAGAATAAACCTTAGGAAAACAGAATATACAAGATAATAAGGACAGAAGCAGAAATACATGAAATGGATAAAGCTGTGCTAGATGTCTGCTGAAGAATGCTGCCATTTGTCAATTTTATTTGAACTGAGAAGATGTGACAAACCCAAATGCACACATCATGCTCCACCTGAGCCAAAGCAGGGCAGACTGCTGAGTGCTCAGGATGTTGGGGAGCAAAACCAGCAATGACTCACAAACAACAACAGAATAGAGGAGTAAACAGCTTGTATGTTACACGACTGTAAGTATGGGAAGGAAAGAAAGCAGTCAGACACGTGGGTCCTGAGTGTGGGCTGGAGAGGGAGAGACTCTGTGGTGTTAAGTAGGGCAGTTGGGTGTGCCAAAGAGAAGGTGCCAAGGACATTGGCCAAGCAGATGTCTGGGTAAAGAGTGCTCCAGGCAAACCGCACAGCCAAAGGCCCTGAGGCCTGGCTGTGCCTGGGTGCTGGAGGGACAGCGAGGAGGTCAGGCTGGACGGGCAAGAGGAAAGCAGAGAGTGGACAGAAGTGAGACTGGAAGGTCAAGGTAGGTCCCGCTGGCTCTTGGTGCCCTTGGGGGCCACTGCAGGGATGGTGGATCCAACTGCAGGCTCTGAGCAAGAGCGTACCAGGACTCACTGTGGGAAGCAAGAGCGTACCAGGACTCACTGTGGGAAAAGAGTGTGAGGGCAAAGGGGAGAACCAGGACACCCTGTCAGGACACACAGCACAGTCCCCAGAGAAAGGAGCAAGTGCTCCTTACTCTCCCAAACTCTGTCCCCAGCCTGGAGGGTGTCACCTCGGCCAAGGGAGGATGCTGCCTTCACACCCATCTGCCCTGGGAATCTTTTCTGACAAACACCCCAGGCACAAAGCAACTGCACCGTCATGTGGCACAATGATGGCACAGCCCACAGGCAAAGGAGTCACGGGACCTGACTATGGGGCTGGAAGGTGATGCACCTGCCTCCTACCTCAGAGGCTCTGAGGGGCTGGTCATATGTGCTCCTGAGTGGGTAGTACTGGATGCTCAGGTCCCATCGTGCTTCTCTTCTTGGATTCAGAAGATGAAACTGCACCTGGTCAATACAACATGAGAAGTAACATTAAAATACAAAAGATTGTGACACGTTAGAAGCAAGCATAGAAGCAACATTGTTTCCATGGAATCATGTTTCTACAGAATCATGTCTTTAAGCTCCTTAAGCCCCATACATACAGGGTCTTTAAATAGCTTGTCCTCAATGTGGCACAGAAATTAACAGTCCTGCAATGATTAAGCAAAATGTTTGAGTTCCCACTATGTGCTAAATTTCCAAGAGACCAGACATAAAAATAGGCTACATGGAGAATTGTGACTATCTGACTCAGGTTTCTGAGAGAATTGGTGCATAAAGGGATTTCAGCGCTGAATTTCCAAGAGGCTTGTTGTTCTAATGTAAGGCCTTGTAGCTGATTGATTTTTGAAGAGTTGGCGAGACGCACCACCTGATATAAAACTGAATTCCAAAAAAGCGCTACACTTGCAGAGGGAATTGGATGGTTCTCTGCCGCCTGTCCTCCTGGAGAAAATGGAAGCTCTCAGACACAGCCACGGGGTAGGTGCAAAGGAGGCAGCGTGCATCTGTTCTTGTGGGATTCCACCCCCTCCCCAAGCCTAAAACTATCTCCAGAAGCAGAGAGGAAAGACGCCCATGAGTCATCATTCAAACGTGGAAGATGCCACGGAGACAGCCCGAGGACTCAGGAGAGGAGGGGAACCTTCCGGCAAATGCAAAGACGACACTGAATGCCTGCCTGCCATGAGCTAGGATCTGCTCAACCCACACCCCAGAGCCCAGGAGACCCCTATCAACCCACGCAAGTTCCCAGCCCCTTCCTCAAGCAACCATAGAAGAGGAGCCCCTTCAGACAAATTGAGGGACTCAGGGGAGCCTTCTGTAGGTTCTCTTCCAGCTTTACATGTCGCTGGCTGCCTGGCTTCCCCTCACATTATGCAACCATTCATTCTTTCCTCGGTGCATTCCATCCATCTGTGTGTGCAAGGCTGTGGGACAGGGGAACAAAGACAGGGCAGGACAGATGCTGCCTGGGGCATGGCCTAGAGATCAGGACAGAGGGAGAGGAAAGAGAGAGCTGGGAACTGAAGCTCCTTGGAGCCAGAGCATCAATTCGCTGAATTCCCAGGACTAGAGCAGCCTTCCTCCTGGGGGCTCAGCATGCTGGGTGCCTCATCACTGCTTCCCACACACTGCCAGGCCAAGGCAGGACGCTGGCGCAGGGCACAGGAGGCCTGCCAGGCAGAGGCAGCATCCACATCAGCCTTCCCATTAGCCTGGTGAGGTTTGCGGCCAGGTTTTCCTCTCCATGCGTCCACCTTTCAGAAAGGCTTCGGGGCTCCTAGATTGTCCTCCAGGGTCAGAGTAGGAGGGCCTGCTGGCAGCAGGTGCATGAGGACGCCCCAGATGAAGACGGCTGTGCTGCCCTGAGCACAGTGGCTGCCGCCTGCCAGCTTCTGTGAATCAGCAGAGCACCTGGGGACTGGGGCCAGCCAGAAACACCTGTGCACCAGAACCAAGGGAAGGAAAAGCGGGACTAGACTGCCAACGACAGAGCTGGACTGGGGCTGGAAGTCCAAGCTCAGCTGCAGAAGGCAGGATCTCACCCCCCCTTCATGCCACACCCACAAGCCTTTCCTCAGGTTCACAGCACCTCCTGCTTCCAGCGTCCTACCCAGACAGACCTTCATCTGATTATTTCTGTAGGTGTGGAATTAATCACAGGCCCTAACTGTGCATCTAGTTACCGTTGTCTCAGTTGGGAACACACCTGTGACTCCGGCCTTGGCTGGGATGCAGCTGTTTCCTCTGAACGCAACGCTCAGTGCCCAGGGCTCTGCTCACTGTGCCTCCTGCACCTCATAAGGGCCTCCAGCTCCAGGGCCACCTCTCCTGGCATTTCCTCTGTGGAAGCATGACCATCCAAAGTACCGCAGCCCCCGAGGTTCCTTGCTCTTTGGCCCTTCCCTCTCCTGTCCTTGGATGAGAGCCCAGTGAGGGGTGGATGTCTGGGCCCAACAAGACACCGAGGTGCAAACTATGGCAGAAGCCAAGAGGGCTGGGCCAGGCAAGCCTGCTTTCCAGCATGAGACCCACAGCTTCCATTCCATACCTTCACAGGAGAAAAAGCAACAGCTCTATCTTAATAAATAGATGCACAAGTATGAGCTGCATATGATTCCTAATCAAACAAAGTGCAGGACGGAAGAGGTGCTGGACTTTTCCTAGAGGGAATGACGCATGTCTGCCTTGCAGGCACCAGAAAGAAACCATAGATGGGAAAGTGGGGTCTGCAGAGCCAGAACAAATCAGAAGGAACAGCATGGTCCCATGGAGTCACAGAGTGGCTGAATTTGGCAGTATACACACAAACCCATCCTGGGATCTGAGTGGACCCCAGAGATAGGCACAAGGCACCAGGTCACCCCATGAGGAGGACCCCTGTTCCTCCCCTTCCTCGGAATCTTCCTTGGAGTCCTGAATGACACCCCCTGGGAGGACTGGAGAGCTAGCTTCGGGGTTTACTTTGGGTGTTTGGAGTTTCAAACCCATGCGTGATTTGAGCTGCCACCAGTGCTGCAGCACAGGCTGAGGAAGGAAGCACCTGGGCCCCCACATGAGCTGGACCCCATGGCATGACCTCTGGTGGCATTCTGCATGGCTGTGTGTCATGAGGCATCAGGGCATCCGAGCAAGAGGGAGAACAGGTGAGCACGGAGAGCCCCATGTCACCAGGGAAACCTGTCCCGTCTTCATACTCTGCAGGGTTCCTGAGGCCCCTCTCTAAGACCCCCTCTCTCTAGGGCTTCCTGGCCCTGACACAGCTGCTGCCTGGCCTTCTGCACATCATGGTCATGTGCTGACTTCTCTGCCCCAGAAGTCCAAGCTCGCTGCAGCTCCCAGTTCTTTCTGGCAAGGCTTTTACCTGCCATATCTAATTTGACCTAGTTTTCTACTGGCTATGTCTTCTTAAAGGACATTTTCAATTATTCTGGTATCCTGTCAAACCCTAAATTCATCTCCTACTCTTATTACACCTGTTATGAATCAAAATGAGCTCTTCCCAGCTCCTGGCCCTCCTCGGCTATGTCTACTGTGTCTCCCTAAGCAAGTCTTGAACCTGGCTCCTGTCAGAGGCCCTACGAGAATGAAGGGCTCTAGAAATCCTGGCTGTGCATCCATGCAGCCTCCAGCATAAGCCCAGGCTCCAGCATAAGCCCAGCCACTGCCCTAATCGGGTGCTTAGGGCCAAGCTTCTCCTTCCCAGGAAGTGCACTGCACATCACCTAAGGCAGGACAATTTAATCTGTCAACAAGAACCCACCCCATCTCCTCCCAGGCAAGGCAGGTGGGCCCCACCCGTGCTGGGGGAAGAACTCGCTGTTTCCTTAGCCCTGGGCAAACCACTGCAGCAGGTGTTTTCCACTGGTGAGGACGACAACCGCCAGGGCTGGCCCAGGAAGAGGGGCCACAGGCAGAGGCAAAAGGAGATTTGTGGCTCTCCACGGTACTGGCTCCCAGCTCACTCCCCAAACAGCACTGCCCCAGAGGGCAAGAAAGGAGACCCTGCCTCTCCACAGTGGGGGTTTCCAAGTCCACCTGTCCTACCCTCCAAGGTCTCTCTAAGGTCAAGCTTCAGCCATCCCACAACTCTGCTTAGTTATTTAGGGGTGGACTCCATCAGCAGCTGTGTAACCCAACAAGCACTCCCTGAATAGTCAGCGTGTGGATGCACTGGTGAGTTACCTGATTCTCTCTCCCTGCCTTCACTCCTCCTCCCTCACCTCGCCCCCTGGCTTGCAGACTCACTGTACACTGGAAACCAGTGAATGAGCGAACGGATGAGTGAAGTACAGGAAGGAAGACTCCACGGGACTTGTGTGGAGGGGGCTGTCTTGGGGCCGCTTCACACCCTCCTCCTCCCACAAAGTCCCGCAAGGGAGTGAGTGGGAAGAAAGCTCTGAGAACAGCCCTGGCTCCTGAGCCTGGGCAGCAGCAGGGCTCTCTGCCTTGCTTTGCCAAACTCTGACATTGGGTGCCCAAGGGCACCGTTCTTTGCCATAATTACAGATAATTTCCACTATAATAAACTAAATGGTTCGAGGAGGTTGTGCAGACAAGCCGCTGTTAAAGGGACTCCGAGTGCCCTCTACTGGGTAGCAGTGGATGAGCCCTGTGGGGAGGGCAGCTGAGAGGGCAGGACTGGGGGCTGTGCAGAGTCCAGGTGAGACCTGCCTGGCAAGGGCAAGGGGAGTGGGAGGCCCCCAGACCGCTCAGGTGCTGGCTGGGCTCTGAGACAGCTGCCCTGGCTGACCTGCCCACCAGCTGTTTCCATAGAAATAAATAGAAAGCGTGTTGTCATGGTTGTCTTCTCCTTTCCAAAGCACTATTCACATTTCTTGTGATTTTGCCTCAAACTAAGACTCTGTGAGCTAAAGAGCATCCACCCTTGTCACACCAGTGAAGAAAGAGAACTTGAGACTTTGAGCGACCATGTCCAGCTGCAAGTCCTAATTACTCGCAAATGTGGAGGAAAATGGGTTCTGATGCCCTGGACCATGGCTACATCCTCTCTCAACAAAAGGGTAAGAGTGAATTGAAGTGTATCGGATATCTCCATCTAGTAGGAAGACAGCTCCTGATGTCCCCACCCCACTCTCAGCCTTTCCTTTTCTTACCCCTCCCACATCCCAGCACACCTTCTTTCTCCATCTTAAAAAGAGAAAATCATTAACATGGCTTCTGAGCCACACCAGACTGTACAGCAAAATGGTCATTCTCCCAAAAGCCAGGTGTCCTGCCAAACCAATGAGGAGGAGGCCAAGAGAACCTTCAAGAAAAAGACAAATTCACAGTTAAGCAATGCCTGAAATGTAAAATTAATAAAAGAGAAGGAAAGTGGAAAGGAGCAGGCATCTCTGCACAGCACTGCCAACATCAGCAGCATGGTGCGCATCTTTCTACCAAGCCCTAGTCTGGTCCCTTTCCCAGGCGTCCGTCTCTCCTCCTGCAGCCTCTGTAAACGCTGTGTGTGACTCGGGGCAGCCTCTAACAGAGTCTGCCTCATCCTGTTACCAGGCCCATTGGTCCCCCTCTTTTGGTCCCTTGGCGCAACCTAATCAAAGGCTCACTGCTGGTTCAGACACATGAGCATCTATTTTTTTGTCCATGTTTGTTTATTTTCCCAGAAAGGTTTCACTCTGCTTCAGATCAGGAGGTTGGGCCACTCATGTTCCATTGCTTGGCAAAGTCAAAGGGAAAAACTTCATCTCCTCTTGGCTTTAATGGATTGAAATGAAGTTCACCTACAATCGCAGCTCCATTTTAGTGTCCTGAAAGGACTCCCCTCCCCTGCCTCTCAGCCCATCTCACACTTGGTTCTGGGCTAGCCTTTCTAGGAGAGGCCAGGGCTCCTGGAGAAGAGGCTGGCCTGGGCTGTAACAGGCCATGGGGCAGTGTCCCCTCAGTGGCCACAGGGCCTCCCCAAGGACCAGGGACAGTCCTGGAGACAGTGACTGGACCCCATCACCCCCTGGTGGGTGCTCCAGCCCTGACGCTTGACTCAGAGGCCTCCCTAGGCTGTGGAGGTCAGGGTGAGACCAGGGCCAGGCTGTGACCTCAGCAGGGCTCCCTCCTCACGCAGCCGGGACACTCTTTTTCCTCTACCCTGGGCATCCTGCTCCCTCTTAAAGGCCACGGCACATCACATGGTCCTACATGGTTTGGAGTGGCCCTTGGGGAGCCCTCCCTCCTTCCCCCTGCCCAGGTGGAGAGCTCCTTCCTCCTCTGCCCACCGCTCGGGCCTCCTGCCCCCTGTGTACCATGGTTGCTGGTTCTTGCATCTGTCTCAACTACTGAGGTCCAAGCCATGGGCACGAAGACCTGCATTTTACTTGCTGTTGCCCATGCTGTCTCCTGGTTCTGAGTGGTTTCTCTAAAACTGTCTAGTGAATTACTCCAAATTCTACCACGTCTGACTAATGACGGGGGACACTTAAGACAGAGAAAATCTTAAGAGCCCAAGAATGGATTGTGGATAATCTGGTGCCATGAGAAACAGAGTGACATGCACTTAAGGCATACGGCCAACTCCAGCCCCAGCAGCTGACTTCCTGCCATCCACACAGGCCACCTCTGGCAGAAGGACCAGCCTGAACAAAATCCCACCACTGGGTCTGGTTTCCCCTACCCCTCCAATTCTCTCAGCCTCACACCTCCTTTCCCAGGGAGTTTGAAAACACTAAGGACTGCCAGGATTCTTCATATACCTGTTCACTGACCCCTTGCACTCCCTTTAATTGAACACCATCTTAGTTATCTATAGCAGTACAAGTCACCACAAGCTTAGCAGCTGAGAACAACACACATGGTCACCACACAGTTTCTGCACATCAGGAGTCTGGCCCAGGCTGACCTGCACCCTCTGCTCAGGGTCTCACCAGGCAGCAGCCCAGCTGTGGCCAGGGTTGTGGTCTCATCAGAGGCTGGACTGGGAAAGGATCCACTTCCAAACTCCCTTGGGGTGTCAGCAGAATGGATTTCCTTGCATCTGTAAGACTGAAGGGCTTCATGCTGTCAGCTGGAAGCCACTGTCAGGCCCTAGAGGCTGTCTGCAGTTTCCTGCCAGGCAGCCCTCTCTACAGGCCTTCTCACCTCGTGGCAGGTTGCTCCCCCAAATCCAGCAACTGAGAAAGAGAAAGAGAGCAAGTCTGCTAGCAAGACAGTCTTAAATAAATAATGTAGCATAATCACAGGAGTGACATGCCATCACTTTTGTGTATCTAGTTAGAAGCAAGGCACAGGTCCCATCTGCTTTCAGGGAAGAGGACCACACACAGATGTGACCACCAGGAGGAGGTCATGAGCCACCTTAACATCTGTTCAGCACACACCTACCTCGCCAGGCCCTCTGAAAGCCACCTGTGCCTCCTGCTCCAGTGCTCCACAAACCAGCTCTGCCTCTTCTGCTTTGCCTCCCCTCAGATTGGGGCAGTAGTGCCTTCTCTTTAAGGCTGTGGATGGAAATACAGGAATGCAATACTGGGCACAGAGTCAGTGCTTAATAAACAGCAGCTGTTAACACCAGGATTGGGTTGAACTCAAGTGGAAGACCACTCCCAGTTAATCTAACAAGAGAGCAGATGCTCGGCTGACACCCTGACTGTCTAGTTGTGCCTTAAGTCAGTGAAATAAGCACAGTGACTGGGTTTGCTGGAGGTCTCAGAACACACAGAGCCTGAAATGCCCGGCTGGGCACTACATTCCCTTCCTGGTGCCAACATCTGCTTGACCTTATTTTAGAGTCTTTGTATTAGAATGGTGTGTATGAGTTCTGGTTTCCTGACTAGCCTTCACACATCCGGTATTTTGTATCAGGAGTGGGTTTCTAATCCACACAGATGTGGCCTGCAGAATCATGTGATGGCGGCTTCTCTCACCTGTTACACTCTGCAACAATTTTTTTTTTCTTCCCACTGACACAGCTTTAAGCTCAGCTGTTTTGGAGGACTTAGTTCCCCAGGGAAGAATGCTCCACCAAGAGACCCAACAATAGTTTCACTCTAATGGATGTTGAAACTGTTGAGACTGCCACCTAGTAATTTGTGCTCCTTACACACTGACCCAAGAGTTTCATGGAAGAATAACAAACGGAAATTCCAATGTGGCTGAAGAGAGAGAAGGACAGATGTGGACACAGAGAGGTCAAAACATGGGACCACCTCAAGGGAAAAGGAGATCTAAAGACTGGGCGGCAAGTCCTCAGACATGATGGTGCCAGTAGCAGGTGGGGCGTTACTGAGCAGACTCCTCCAGTCATCCCAGTACAAGCGCAAGAAATGGCTCTGGCAGCGACTGCTGGGGAAATGGGAAGGCTGGCACCTGAGACTGGGCCCTCTGTTCTGCCACAGCCACTCCCTCATCTCAGGGCTATGTCCTAGTGAAGCTTGGCATCTCACTCATGACCCTGACCTCATGTCACAGGGATGTGGGGCATGTCCCCAGTACCCACTGCCCCCCAGGCCACCCCTCACACCACAGCCAGCCTCGGCTTAGAGCTGTGGAGAGAAGAGCACTAGCGTCCAACACAGCAAACAACTCCCAAATTGCTTCTCTCTGGGTTTGTGACATCTGTCTCGTTTGGTCTAATGTGAAAATTAATCTGCACTTCCTGGGTATTTACCATCTGCTGCTGGGAGGCACATGGAGTTGCAAGCAGGTTGGCCAGGGCTTGGGACCAGCATTCCACACACATTCCTTCTCAATTCCTCACAAGAAGGAGAGGACAGGCGCTGGAATCACCAGAATGCCTAAGGGACCATCCCACGTGGAGTCCTCATCAGACTTCAAAAGCCCGTCTTCAGGTACCCACTCACCCAAGGGCACAGGGATCAGTGGAGGGGCTGGACCCAGGCTCTGACACCTCTTTCTCCTTCTGAACCTGGCCTCCACCTGCCGTCAGCCAGAGGCAGCTGATAGCACAAAAGCACTTCTAGGAAATCCTCTTCCCTTCTCATTTTAAAGGCAGAGGCGCAGACAGCTTCTGCAAGCACTCCTTGCTCTTCCTCACTTATGGAGGGTCCAGAAATTGATTGCAGGACAACTGGCTCTTCAGTTCCAGCCCAGAAGAGACAGGAGCAACCCAAGATTGGCACCTGTAGAGCACCTATGCCCAGGGTGCTGTCTGGTGTCGTCCTCTCAGCAGCCTGGTGAGGGGAGCAGTTATCAGAGGTGACGTGGCTGCCCACACCACAGAGCTAGCAAGAGATAGGAGGGGGACAGCGTACTCGCCTGCCCTCCAGGGAGAAGAACCAGGAAGCAGAGGAAGGAAAGTGAGCCATGGGCTTGATGGGGCTGCCCCAAGGACCAGATGATGGTGGGCACCGAGCTGCCAGCATCTCCTCTCTCTGCCCAGGGGTTTCTCTGGAACCTGGGACCTGCTCTGCCCACAGACAAGGCAGTCACAAATGTCCCTGGGAGTGGGCCTGACCCAGGGCAGACAGGAGTAGGGCTCCCTCATGCCTCCCCCTGGGCCTCCCCATCCCCTGAGGTCCCAGCAGGATTCAGTCCCAGTGGCCACAGAGCTAGGTGACTGACTCCCACCCTCGCTCGCCATCGCCACCCCTTCCTCCCTCACTGCCCCCTTCTCCAGCTGCTTCCTGAGACCCCTCCCAGACCAATGCTTCATCTCAAAGCCTGTCCCGGGGTCTGCCCTGGGCAAATGCAGCCTGAGATACCCCCTTTCTGGTGGGCTGGCCCCACCGTCTACCTTCACTGTGGGCTCACAGCCCGCTCACAGGACAGCCCCTGGCCCCCGGTCCTCCCACATCTCCATGCAAAGCAGGTCTCCTCCAGGCCCCTGACTGACCCCACAGAGCTGCTCAGAGAGCACTCAGGGCATGAGAGCCTGACGGCGGCATGCTCAGGACCCAGCGGCTGCTGTGTGCTCCATGCCTTTTCCCGGGAGTCCCCTGCAGGAACCTCACCCTGTATGAGCTGTCCCCAAAGCCTTGCACCAGGGCCTGCTTCTGGGGAGCACGGTTGTGTTAGGGTGGAGGGTCCCCTGGCACTGGCTGTGAAGTCTCTGCGGTTCAAGCTGGAACTGAATATCAAAACCCCCAGGAGTGAGGTGCTGCTTCCGGCCGTGTAAGTCTGCTCATCCTTCTGCTTCCATGATCAAGTCAAGGCTGATGCCCTCTCAGGCCTTCACAGGAGCCCCAGAGCAGGGAGTGCTGCCCCAGGCCACCACCCAGTGCCCCGCTCAGGGACATCGCCACTGGGCTGGTGGATGGAGGCCATGAAGGCTCTTGATAAAGCCCTTGCTTGCTGGGCTGTCTCGAGGTGCCGACTTACCCTGGGAGAGCAGCAGCCCCCACAGCAGTGGGCCCACGCCCCACGACATCCAGAGTCCTTCTTTGCACATGTGACCCACACATTCCTCCGCACGTTTTCCCCACCTCCAGCCCCTCTTCCCCTCCCTGACACAGGCATCACCTTTAAGATCCTTCCTGTGTCTCTTTCTCTCCCGTGCAGGACTCCCTTCCTCCATGTCTCCGTTTCAAAAGGAAACAGATGCTATTTCTAGAGTTAAGCCTGTGTGCACCAGGCTCCGGGATCCAGTTTCAATGGCCCTGGTAATGGGTACTTGTGTTGCCTTATTTCAGAGCTGTAGTAACTGAGGCTTGAGAAGTTTCTGTACCTCACACCAGGGCACATGGCTGGACTTAAGCGCAGGTCAGCCTGACCCCTGAACCCAGAGCGTTCAGTAGGACACCATGTCACGTGGTGCCAGTTACATGCAGCACAGAGGCTATGGGAGTCTGGGCCCCAAAGGGAATGATGCCTGATGGACAGCTAGTTCCATTCATGGCCAGGGAGAACCTTCACCTTTTTGTGCCAGAGACTCCTCTGTGGATCAGGTGAAGCCTACCAAGCCCTTCTCAGAAGGATGCTCCTAACACATTACCCAACATGCATCGCCTTACAATGTCAACCAACTTACTGAAACAGTTATCAAAACGGTTTTAGACTTTTTTTTATTTTCATAGCTTTTGGGGTACAGGTGGTTTTGGTTACAATGGATGAAGTGTATAGCGGTGAAGTCAGATTTCAGTGCACCTGTCACCTGAGTAGTGAACATTATACCCAATATGTAGTTTTTCATTCCTCATCCCGCTCCCAGCATCCCCCTTCTGAGTCTCCAATGTTCATTATACCACTCTGTGTCGTCTGCATACCCATAGCTTAGCTCCCACTTGTAAGTGACAACATGCGGTATTTGGTTTTCCATTCCCGAGTTACTCTACTTAGAATAATGGCCTCCAGCTTCATCCAAGTTGCTACAAAAGACATTATTCCACTGTTTTTAATGGCCTAGTGGTACTCCATGGTACATACATCCCACATTTCCTTTATCCACTCATTGTTTGATGGGCATTTAGGTGGGTTCCATATCTTTGCAAATGTGAATTGTGCTGCAATCAATATCCTCGTGCAGGTGTCTTTGTGATGTAAGACTTCTTTTCCTTTGGGTGGATACCCAGTAGTGGGATTGAAAGAATTCGTGACGAAGACTCTAAAAGCAAATGCAAATAAAACAGAAATAAATAAGTGGGACCTAATTAAACCTTCTGTACAGCAAAAAACAATAATAATCAGAGCAAACAGACAACCTACAGAATGGGAGAAAATATTTGCAAGTTATCAACTTTTTTTGTTTTGTTTTGTTTTTGAAACCAGACTGGCCCAAGGCCCACAGTGCCTCAGTCAGAGCCAGACACCCAGCCCAGGACTGTGGCTCCACTTGTGCGGGAAGCATGGAGGCTTAGCGGGAATTTAGGATGCATGCAAAGGGAACCTTAGATCCCCACGTCCCAGGCAGCGCGACACTGGATTGTTGTGAGTCCTCAGAACCTCTCTGAGAACTGTCCTGCCCGAGCCCTTCAGGGAGCTCAGATCCCCGAGTCCCAGGCAGAGCGACACTGGATCGTTGTGAGTCCTCAGAACCCCTCTGAGAACTGTCCTGCCAGAGACCTTCAGGGAGCTCAGATCCCCCAGTCCCAGGCAGAATGACTCTGGCTCATCGTGAACCCCCAGAACCCCTGTGAGAACCATCCTGCCTGAGCCCTGCAGGGAGCTCAGATCCCGGAGTCCCAGGCAGAGTGACACTGGATCGTTGTGAGCTCCCAGAACTCCTCTGAGAGCTGTTCTGCCTGAGCCCTGCGCGCAGGTGCCACCTTGCCCTGCTCTGAACAGCGGCAAGAAAGGGCCCCGAAAGGGAAGCCACAGTCGGTCTGAAACTGCCCCTCCATGCCCAGTGGACTCAGCTGACCAGCGCTGAGTTCTCGTGCAGAACTCACAGCGCTTTCCTGCTGTGGGATCTGGAGCACTCGTCTTACAGCCTCTGAACCGCCTCTCAGAGATAATGAGGCTTCCTGCGGGGCTGTAGGCTGTAAGCCACCCCTCCGCCCAGCTCTGGCCCTGGCATCACAGAGAGAGAAGGTTGCAGTCGGGGGGGACCCAGAGGCCAACGTGGCTCCCTTTCCACTCCATCTCCCAGTTAGAAAGTTTTTTAAAGAATCAATTCAAAGTTTTGTTTTGTTTTTTTCCTTGTTGTTATCCTGACAGAATTCTCATGGACTCTTTTGATCCACATAAAGGAATTTGAAAATCAAACGACCTAGTTTGGCCTCGTATTTATGAAAGGAGGAAACAGCCAGCTTTCTCTAAAGCCTGCACTTGACTTGATATAAAGGAATAAGAAAACAATAAAGTAGGGGATGAAGGGAGAGAGGGAGGTGCATGCTTTGAAGTTGAGAGGTCAAAAGGGATGTGTGATTAGCTGGGCCCTGAACGCGCTAAAGAAAATTAATTGTACAGTCTATATTTAAGGCTGGATCATAATTTTCCTCTTCCACAATGAACAGAGCTCACACTCTTTAAGCTGTTGGACCCAATTACTCAGAGACCAAGACCTGGAAACAACTCTCCAGCTCATCACAGAGCCAGAGCCAGAGACCCCTGCTCCAGCCACAGACGGTCAGTTTGATAACCACCCAGGACTCTAAGAAGGGGAAACTCTCATGCCCATCTGGAAAGTGATTGCCAAAGAGCGTCCCCTGAGAGTCCTGTCCTCCTCCTGCCCCCACCACTAGGCAGGCAGATTCTGGGGGAAGGTGAGAGAAGAAGCATACAGCACTACAAAGAAAACAAACAGAGAAGGACGTCCCTGCCTGAAAGAGGAGAGGTGGTTTCTGGAAAGCATCGTAAGAATGGAAAGCAGCTTCCTGGCTGTGCATGCTGGCCGTGAGAAACGGTGTGCACATGCGTGTCATGGATTTGCGTGCCTAAAAAATGTCACGGAACAAACATTTCTTCTCAAAGTGTTGTCTCCATTGGTACAGCAAGGCTGCCTCATGCCACCTAGCTGCACTTGAGCTGGTGGGATGGGAGGAGAGGCATCGCACCCACAATTTCCATTGACACCAGTGCCCCAGACCTTGCATGCCTGCTCACATCCCATTGGTCAGAAGCAAGTCACAGGGCCACAGCCAAGTGGAAGGGAGGCTGGAAAATGTGGTCTCTAGATGTTGACCACCCCCTGGGCAAAAGTTTTTTTTTTTTTTTTTTTGATCAGGAGACACCAGGGTCACTTTTTAAAGCTAAAATCATCTCGGTAGCTGGCATTAATGGGAGCTGCTCCTTTAGCAGGGAGAGAAGACTTAAGAGCCTAGACTGTAGACATGGTCATGTCACAGCTTTGAACAGCCAGTGACTCGGCACCCACAAATCCTCCCCGCCCATCTAAACCAAAGCAGGTCGTGAAACCAGGATGGTGGGTGACATGCGGGAAGATGAGAAACCCATGTCTTCAGGTGGCGAGCCGAACTTGGGACTGACCTCTGCAAACAGAAAGCCACCACCCACCCTCGCTGCCACCACTCCTGGCAGCCTACAGAGGAACCTTCCTGAAGCCAGAGGGGCTGTGGAAGCTACAGGGTCTTGATGTGATCCACAAGTATCCAAAAACCTCTGTAGACAATTGTGTACATTTAAAAAGGAAAGAAAACCTTTCTTCTGTGAAAACCTTGATTTTTATGCCAGGCGAGTACGAGGACCTCTATTTAGAGCCATGTATCTCCTCTGGGGACACAAAGCCCTGGCTGCAAACCAGGGCTTCCCTGGAGCCAGCCAGGAGCCAGGGGTGACCACAGGCAGTCCCTTGGGCAGCACTGCAGGAGAGACCACCGAGGGCCACATGGACTGGCGAGGGAGCGAACACTAACCACCAACTCTGGGTAGGGCAGCTGGGCACGGATGTTCCCATCACAGAGGTGGAGTCCCAGGACACAGCTTGAGGTTTGCAGCTGCTTTGTCGGGGAAGGAGATGATGTTCACACAGGGAGACTCGGGTCCCAGGCAAGCAGGGCATTGAAAAGAAAAGGCTGGCATCTGCCATGTCGTAGGAAGTGATGGAAGCGTCGCTGCAGGGAGTCAAGCCTGAGCCCCACCCCTGTCATGCAGTTGAATATTGAGCGTGGGAGGTGGCAGCAGTGGCTGCATCCAGAAGGGTCTAACAGGCCATGAGACCCAGGACATCGGAGCAGAATCTGGCCAGGATTGTCCCCACTGCGGGGAGGATTGAAGCCATGTGGGAGTCAGCAGCCTTACCCAGCAGGAAGAGAGGAAGGCAGGGGTGGGAGCTGCCTGCAGCCCACCCACTCCACCCCGCAGCAGCCTGCATTTCCACCGACCACCGTGAACATCTCCCTAAGTCCCCCAAGGCACCCTCTTCTGGTCTCAGGAGCACCACACCCTGCAGAAAAGGTTGCTCGCCTTAGAAAGGCTGTCAGCAAGGTGAGCCCTTGGCTGGCGTCTGTGCACTTGGATTTTCTGATCATTCCCAGGATAGATACGAGTGGATCCCTGTGTCTTCACCGTCTGTACAGCAGTGAGGTTGATGCTGAACCTCTGCTCTCCTCTGGGAGTCTGGAATTTCGGCATGTGTCAGGCAGAGGCTGCCTTCATGACCAGCCTCCAGTAAAAACCAGAGTTCTAGGTCTTAATGAACATCCCTGACAGACGACACTTCACACGTGTTGTCACAGCTCGCTGCTGGGGAATTAAGTGCGTCCTATGTGATGCACCAGGAGAAGATTCTGGGAGCTCCTACTAGGTTTGCTCCAGACTTCGCCATGTACCTTGTGCTTTTGCTGGTTTTGCCCTGTGTCCTTTGTCATAAGCCACAGCTGTGAGAGCCACTGTATGCCGAGTCCTGTGAGTTCTCCTAGTGAATCATCAAACCAGGCAGTGATTGTTTAGATCCCCAACATAACACCCCAGCCCTTGTGGTCCAAAGAGAGTCTGTGCACTCCTTCCCCTACCCCCTTCCTGCCCCCTGCCTCCTGGTCAAAGAAGAGTCTGTGCCCCTCCTCCTCCTGGCCCAAGGAGTGTGGGCTCTGAGGCCACCAAAGGCTATTTCCTTTGGAAGCCCATGCTTGGGCTCTGGCCTCTCAGGTTCCCACCTGACCCCTTGAGCAAGTTGCCCCATGAGGGACCCACTCTCCTGAGGCCACAGGAGCCCTCCCAGCTGGGACAGATCCTAGAGCTTGCTAGCAGGATCTGGAGAGGTCGGCTATGAAACTTCAGCCTAAAGGTAAGCACCAACCTCCTCCCCGAGCACTGCTCCTAAAATGTGGCCCAGAAGCCTCTGCACAGACAGACCCCTGCCCAGCTCCAGCCTTGAGTGAAGGAAGTGACATGGTGAGGGGCCTCAGCCCTTCCCAAGCCACAGCCCCACAATCGACATGCTAGTACAATAACCCAGAATATTCACCCAGAGAATATCTGACATGTAGTAACAGGGGAATCACCTCAGGAGTTTCCGGCAGAGATTCTGGAGAGAACCTGGGAACCTCTCAATCCCACCAGAGTGCGGATGACACCCGGTGTCCCACCCACCAGGCGCCCCCGGGAGTGAGGAGTGGATGCCATTGCAAGTCCCATACCAGGTACGGCCATGCTGCTGGGTTAAGGGTGGGGAGAAAAATCATAGTAAAGTAAAACGGATCGTATTTCACTTCTCCTGCACTTTATGGAGACCAGGGCTTCCAGCCCCAGCTAATGGACCAGACACTGGAGGCAGCTACGCTCCCCACAAAAGGAAGACACTTTGGGAATACTGTTGTCCCAACAGGGCCAACCTCCTGCTCACCCCAAGTCCCTTCAAATAGCGAAACTCCATTTTTCTAAAGGATTCACCAAGGCCCAAAACCACCCTTGCCCTTAGTTACAAATCACAGCCATTGCCCATCACAGAGTGCAGTCTCAGGTCAGCATGGCTGGCCGAGCTGTCAGCAACACCCAGAGTGTCCTGTCAGAAAGACCTGAGGAATCTGGTCGTTCCTGGGGTACCCAGACTGCTGGATAAATATTCCGGAATCCTGGGAACTTCCAAGTGACGTGTATAAATTAAAGGGGAAAGAAATTATCCATTATCTGGAAGCCTCACAAAATCCTCTTCTTGGCCCCTGGAAAGATCTTGAGCCACCCCTGCATCTTCCATGTCAGAGTGGGTGCTGGTCAGGTCCTGCAGCGGAAGCTCTGCAGCTCCCCCTGCTCCCTTTCGGGAACAGCCATGTCCAGGGCATGGCCAGCCACAGCCAACTTCCCCTGCACCGTGTGCAAGTTGGGAAAGGAAATGACCTCACTGAAAGCTGTGGTTTCTACAAGAATGACCGGAAAGAGAGGGAGGTTGGTGATCAGACACAGCTGGGGTAAACTTTGCGGCTGGCCACCCCCGCTGTGAAATCTGAGCAAAGGACTTCACCTCATCTGCCTCAGTCTCCACATCTCTAAACAGGAAAACCCTCTCCTCACCCCCGATGATGGAGGAGACGAAATGAAGCTTGGCAGATGACTGCATGTCCAGGTCATGCCCGATGCGTCATGCCCACATTTCCAAGCAACTCCCAAGAACACTGGTTCCACCCAATAAGGGGTCTGAGTTTTAGAGTGGGGAAGGGAGGGAAGAAGAAGAAGAGGATCTTAGTCATATAAATTTGTTAAACTAGAGGCTAAACTGTGCTAAAGAGACTTCTTCAAAGCTGCAGTTCTCTGGGCCTTGAATTCAGGAATGTTAGTTTTGAGTCTACAGGAAAGAGGGTAGCGTAGAGAGCATTCCCTAAATATATTTAACGTGGAACCCTCTCTTATGGGTGGTGCTTATTAAAATCTTGCCAAAGCACAAAAATCATCTGGAAAATTAAGCCATTTGTTGAATAATTCAGGACTGGCTTTGCACTGTGATACATAACGTTATTAATTATTAAATAAGGTTTAATTACCAAGTAGTATAGATTCCTTTCTTTTGTCTAAACATATGGCTGCCATAGGCCCATGCCGACTCTGTCGGCTATGTCCCTCCCTTTGCTGAGGGGCTTCCGATGACAGCCACATGCACACGAATGAGCAAGTGACCCAGGCTGGGACCCTGGTGACCCACTGCCCCCTGCACAGTGCTTGATCCAGAGGTGGCTCTGCTCCCATGCAGGACTAGTCACCTTCCACAGCATGGCTACGTGGCCGGTGGGGAAAGCCTCTTTTCATCAGGACAGTGGCCTGGAAAAAGACATCAACAGCAGTGTGAAGAAGCGACTAGACCCAGAGGGAAGCTGAGAGCAGTGAGGGTACAGGGGACCCTGACATCTTTGCACCCCTAAATGTTGCCACCTCTAGATCCAGCCCTGAGTTCCCAGTTGCAAGAGTCAGGACATCCCTTTTTATACCTGCGTTGGTTTGAGTGGAGTAAGTCACGTAGTATGTAAATGTTGAACTGACATGAGCAATCTGGGTAACCAGGTCATCATGCACTGATATTCTCACTCTGTGACTCCTTGATTCTGTTGCCTTAAACCTTCTGAGAACAGGACAGGAAACACATAGTCTTAATAGTAGTGTCAAAGTCAAATAAAATTGTAGCAATAAATTTTTAAATCTAATGTTTTATTTGAGAAGGAAGAATTGCAATTTGGGGCACACACACAGACCAGGTGGTATTTGTCATGCACAAAGTACAAAGAGGATGTTGGAGGTTTTATAAAAAGGAGAAATGTCATGTACTGGTCTTTAAGAAAGACTTTACCGGTCTTTATTGGCACTAGTAAAGCTTTGGGGAGTTGGCAAGCTCTGACTAGTGAGTGACGGAGGGTAAAATTAGTCTTAGAGTTGCAGCAGGTCCTTTCAGTAACCATTAGATAAAACTGATTTCAGGTCACCACAGGCAGTTTCAGCTGCCAGGCTTGCAGGGAATTACATTTCAGAGCAATGTTATGTGACCTGAGTGCTTTTTGCCTCTGGCTCCTTGACTCTGTTTTAGTTGGGTGTGACAAGAATGACCCATTTCGAACAATCAACTTTCACAGTAGCAGCTAAGTGATAAGATTCATGTTTTGCTTCCTTGCATATTTTATAGCGCCTGACCCATTGCCTTGCATGGACTCAGGGTTCATTAAATATTCATGGATTACGAGAACAAATGCCATTTCTGAGCAGTAAGGAACCTTGAATGTGAACGTTCTCACCATTATCTGCCCCCCGGGGACTCCAGGCTGGGCTGTGTCACCCTGCAAACCCCCAAATCATCCTTCAGGATGCAGGAAGAACATGCTAGAACTTCTATTTATAGCTATTTTAAGCTGGAAACACATCTATTAGACTTCACTAAGATTTAATATGTGATTAACAATTACACACATGTATAACTTATGAAATACATATATCTGGGGTATAGTTAGGAGTTTTTTTGGTTTTGTTTTTGTTTGGTTTTTAATTGATGGGGCACAGTAAAAATGCAGGGAGCGCACCCTTCTAATAACTAGAGCCTCCAAAGTCCAGAGGCCCAGTTGGCATAGGATGCTCCCTGGATAGCCCCAATTCTCAAAGTGGGGTCCCTGGACCAGTACATCAGCATCTCCTACAACCTCCTCAGAAATACAAATTCTTGAGCTCCACCCCAGACTCACTGAATCAGGAACTCTGGAGGTGGGACTCGGGAGTCTGTGTGGACGAGCCCTCCAGGGGTTGCTAATCAGCTCGAGATTGACAACCTCTAGAGAGCCAAGGCCAAATTCAGGTCCATGCACATACTGCCCAACACCATGTCGAAGACACGCACCCCAGTGACCGATGTGATCAAACGAGGTTGGTTCATATCACTGTTCTTGCAGCCCATGACTAAGCTCACGGGGAGGAATGCGGTGTGTAGTGCAGCCTCACTACAGCCCTGTGGCAGCTTCAACACAGGGATCCCAGCTTCTTCGACACTCCCTCCCGCATGAGACGGGGTCTGCCTCCCTCTGCTTGGATCTAGAGGGCTGTGGCTGCTTCGACTGGCAGAGCATGGCGGAAGTGATGCTTGGTGACTTCTGAGGCTGAGTCAGAAGAGGCCACACAGCTTCCACCCGGATCTCCTGGGACATCTGCTTGTGAGACACTCCCTCTTAAAGACCATCACCACCCTGGTTTCAAGGCCCAGCCTGACGAGCGGCCATGGGAGGTGCTCCACCCGCAAGCTGAGCCCAGGCCAGGAGCCAAGTGTGGGAGGGAAGACACTCCCTCAGAAGAGCGCTCCGTCCTGGATGACTCCACCCCACTCGGTCTTCTCAACTGTCGACCCAGAATCACCGAGCAGAGACAAAGCCACCCCTGGCCCTCAGCATCCATGCCCATAATACGATGAGTGCAGGTTGCTTTCCAGCCCTAAGTTTGGGGGATTTTGTGTCACAGCAGTAGATAACTGGATCCCACAATCTCCAACACACAGCCTGAGAGTGAGGGCTTCCCCTAAACGCTCCACAAAGTGTGCAGCAAAGGTGGGTGTTGGGGTGGGTGCAGAGCTTTGTCTTCCAGCCCGAGTTTGGGACCTTCACAATGTATCTAGTCTATCCCCTCCCTTTACAGAGAGCTGTGAAACACAGAGACCTGTGGTGACTTGGTTAAGCTCCCACCATGAGCCAGCAGCAGAGCTAAATGAGACCTTAACACAAGACAGCTCCAGGACAGGTCACAGACTGGAGTGGGACCAGCCCGGGTTTGAATTCCAGCTCTGCAGCTATGAGCAATTTTCCAAGCACCATCTCCATTACAGCACCAACAAGGAGATCCAATTAAGTGAGATAAAGATCACTGTGCAAAAGGCAGGCCCTGGCTGGTACCGTGGCTGCTGTTACTGTTCCCGCTACTGTTCCCCTACCTGGTCGGGGTGGGGGGAGTCATTCCAGGACTTTTTGTGGATGTGAGTTTAACTGAAGAGCCCAATGCTGTATGGGTTCTCTGGCCTGCTGTGAAATCGCCCAGCCCACCAGGGAGCTGACCCGATGAGTGCTGGTCCACAAGTGTGTCCTGACCACTTACGCTCTGACTCAGCACCACTGTTATTTGGGGCATGGACAGGAGTTAACCAACTGCTAAGACAGGATGGAAATCCTGGAAAAGGAAAACAAGGAAAAGTAGAGATGGCTTCCCTCCTGCCTCTGCGGCCCTCTCATGCTCCAAGCAGAACTGTGTGCCTCCACCTTCAGCCAGCATGGGACCCGTGCTGGCCCCCGGCAGGGGAACACGGCAACAGAGAGTAAGCTGCACCATGCATGGCACACCACACTGCCACCGAGCCCACTCTAACCACATGGCCCAGTCCCAGAGGTGGACTTTTCCTTGTGCCTTTGGAGGAGCCTTTGCCTTCTTATGCCTTTCCAGACCAGGGACTTGCCTCTTTCTGCAGCTCGGTATTTCCCAGAGCAAGAACATTCTCCTGCAGTGCCTGATGCTGCCCCCAGATCCTTGCTGCCCAGCCTTGGATTTCACTGATGGCAGTTATCAGCCTACATTGGCTAGATTTACGTTCAAGTGGCACAAATAACAGTGGCTTAAACAAGATTGGTACGCATCCCTTGCATAAAGGAGGAACAAAGATAGGCGTCCCTTGGCTGATGAGTCCAAAGTGTCAGGGACTTGCCTGTCTTGCTGCCCCACATATTGGGCCAGAATAGCTGCTTAATCTCCAGCCATCGCATCTACATTCCAGGCATCAATAAGGAGGCAGTTTTCTGGAAGTACCATAAAACACTTCTCCTTACATCTCATTGGCCAGAACTGAGTGTTGTGGCCACATCCAGCTGTAGGGGACACAGAAAATATGAGAAGGTTAAGAGTGGATGAGGGGGAGGCATCACCGTCTCACAGTGGAAACCCAGGCCTCTTATTTGGTGTTGTGCTGTCTCCTGTTCCTAGATCACCCCCATGCCAACTGCCCACGTCAACCTCTCCTGGTGGAGCTACTGGGACCTCCCCTGAGCCCAGGACCAGTCCCTGAGGGTCTTATTGTGCTCAGGTCCAAGCCTTCTCCAAGCCAACTCAAGCTGGTAAGGAAGGGGCCAGTTCAGAGCCATGGAGTCAGGTAAGGGAACAAGAAGCCGTTTCTCAGCCTTTGAGGGTGGGGTCTGCACTCCGTCTTGGCTCCCTGAGACCCAAGTGACCCCGGCTTGCCCACCAGGCAGCAGCCACACACCTCCTGTTCCATCCTTCACCCACACCTGCTTGGGAGCAGAAGCAGACCAAAGTCAGCCCCACCCCTGCCCTGCAGACCCATGCCAGTGGACCAATGGTGTCACCTTAGCAACTTGCCATGCAAACATCTGACAAATGCCAGCTCCCCTCCATCCTGCCACCTACCACTTTCCACATGCATGCCACTTGCCCAGAGTTGGCCACATTTCCCATATGTGTTAAGGAAGCAAGTCCCTGGGTCCTGAACCCATATCTAGGGTAGGGCCCAGGAATTAGCAGTGTAAGAAGCACCCTCAGACCTCACTGTCATAAAACAAGATATCTGTGCAATTACCTTCGCACATGACTCTGAGACTCTCCCAGCCCTTTTTGACAGGTCAGTACTGCCTGGCATCCTGCGTGGAACCATAAAAATCCCCCAAGTGCCCATTCTCTAACTGTGAGCTGCTGTCAGCCTCTTCTCAATGAGGAACTGACTTGACCCTCATTAGCCACTGCCAACTTAATAAAGCCCACAAGACTATTTAATGCCCTCAACTACCAATTAGTTGTGAAGTGCCCCAAGAAGATGTTCGCACAATGCCCATGGCTTGCATGGGTGCCCCTGGCGTATGTCAATATATGGGTCAAAGAGCCTTGATAATTGCCCAGGATACCCCAAAGTTCACTTTGTTAGCAAGCCTCATGCAAAGCAAGTCAGCAGCAGTAGCAGAGTAATTAGCAGCTCTAATTGAAAGACTAGCTCCCTAATAATCCTGCAGAGCCTGGCATCTGGGTCTTGTTGCTCCTAGAAGGTGTCACCCCACATGTGGGCTGCCCTGTGCTCCAGCACCACCGCTCAGAGCCAGGCAGGATCGCATGTGTAAAATCTGTAACTCTCCTGTTTACTGCCTGTTTGTCCAGAGGCCCCCGGGAAGGTCCTGATTATGGAAGAGCTTTGATTTTTTTCCCACCCCATGCTGTTTGACATATTTAACTTTGCAAGTATAAGATACATAGAAAACACAAGGCAGAAAATAGCTGATGTGGACTGCCCTGCTATCTCCATCAGTGAAACTTTTAAGGAAAACTTCCCCCAGATCAGCCCTGAAGGGGCAGCGTGAATCCTCTGGATTCTCCCCACCACCCTTTCTATATTTACACGCAACGACAAGAGAACTCGCTCCAGGGACCCGGCTGAGCAGCTGCACCTGCCCTTGGTGCTGTCAGCGTCATCTGAGGGTGAAAGTCCTCCTGGCTCCTTTCTCTTTTAACTCCCAGAATGTGCCCAAGATGAATCACTCCTGTGTCTCCACCCTGTTTGGGGGGGTCTCTGGTCCCATTTCTTGTTGGGTCAAGGTTTTTCTTGCTTGGCAAGGTTGGGTTTTAGACACAGGAAGAAAAGTGAGCAGGTGGGTCAGCCTCTGAAGCCTCTCCAGTCTGGCTCTCCTTATTACTTTGGCCTCGGACATTTGAAATCACAGTGTCATAAAAACTGACTGTTTCTGTCTACTTGGGAAGCAAGGTGTAGCCCTGCCACCCTGCACTCCTAGTGCCTGCTGCCACCTCAGAACTTAATGAAGTTTCTAGCAGCGAGTTCTCTCCTGGCCTCCACCTATGCCTGCCACATGTCAGGGTCCCTGCAGGACATGGTGGCCACAGAGGACAAGGAAGGCCAGTGGGGCTGGGAGAGGGTGCTCAGGGGACCAGTTAGCCACCTGGCACTCAGCAGCACTGTCTCCCTGTCCCTGGAGCCTTCCCTGACCACCGAGGCCTCCTTGACAGCCCTGGAACCTCACTCAAAAGCCTTGGAACCTCTGCCTGAGCATCACGTCACCCTTCTCAGCTCTGTGAGTCCCTACCCTGTCCCCTGCTGCACCCCTACACCCCACACAGTGCTGCTGCAGGGCAGAGGAATGGGGAGCACCTGCCCTTGTGAAGTACTCCCTGAGTCCTTTAGCCACCATCAAGATCTGTTTAAGGGCAGCAGGAAAATCCAAGAATAAATACTACAGATGAAGAAGTTATTTGTATTAAAATAAACATATTCAACTCTGCCTATCCAACACACCCTCTTCCCTACTTATCCCAACACTAAGTCTGTGCATATGAACCAGCTGATGTCGACCCTCCCGATTCGCAAGCAATCTCACGGGCTGGGTCTTAGGCGTCCACACCTCAGCCATCTGACCTGCAGTTGAGGGGCTATCACCAGACACCTCCCTCCTGTGGCTGAGACTATGCCATTGTTATCTGGGGTCAAAGCAGGTGGAGCCCAGTGTGGGGAGGGTAGGGCTGAGGGACAGGCTGGGAGAATGGGACCTTGACCCTTGAGCAGCCAGAAACCTGGGGCCCTGGGCCATACTCCTGGCCTTCATCCCCTTAAAATGCCACACACCGAGTGGACAAGTCTGCCAAAGGACCCCAGGACACGTTCCAGGGGCATCAGTAACAGCCTCTACTGCCCCCATCAGCTCCAGGCTGCTCACTCCCACCTGACCCCACCCGGCCCTGGTCCTCCAAGAGCAAGAAGGATGCTGGGGGCTGGGCCCACACCGTTCCCTGGTCCCCAGTCTGAAGAGGTGAAAAGGGGAAAAGGAAGGTGCAGCAGTCCCTCCAGGTAACCAAAACGATGCTTCTGTTCTCACTCGACCTGTCCCGTGGGGGAATGGGGAGGGGTTAGAGGGCTCAAGGGAACAGTCCAGCCCCAGGATGCTTACACTCGTTTCCACCTTCCTGTGTGTTTGATAATTTTACAATAAAGTGTGTTGGGGTAGAGGGAAAGTATGAGGAGTAAAGGCTGGCCCTGAAGAATGAATATCTGTCCTTTCTGTCCTAGCCTTCAACTGAGGGACAAACCGTCCCACGGCCATGGCGAGGAGGCCTGGCCCTTCAGTGAGTGCATCTGGCTTGCCAGCCAGAAGGGAATCCTGAGGCAGTAAGATCTGCTAGCCAAACACTGCACGACAAAGGTGTTTTGTCTCATCCGTGCTCAGGCAAGGTCATTGGATAGGAAGCGTGACCACAGGGATGCTGGGATGTCCAAGTGTTTTCTTAGTGTGGCGAGTGGCTTTCCAATAGAACTCTTTCTTCTCATGAACTCCCACACAGGCCTCTGCTACAGAAACTGGGGAAAGGCGTCCCAGGTTGCTACAAGGAAGAGCCTGGAATTCTCCGCCTGCCCTTCCTGCAGAAGGCCTCCAGCAACACCAGTGAGAGCCACTGGCCTGCAGAGGCCTCTGCCCTGCGACACAGGGGTGTGCGGCTCGGCTGCCTCTCAGGCTCACCTGGCACCGGGGCTGGAGGTATAGCTGCCTGGGCCCAGGGCCAACCCCACCTGTGTTTCATAGCCATTGGGGGGCAGGCATTGTGTGGTGTCCACATGGACTCCAGGGGTCCCGCCAGGAAAGATCCAGTCCCTTGAACCTGCGAAAGGACACAGCCAAGCAGAGGTTCTGCTGAGCAGAGGCCCTGTCCATCCTTCTCAGGGCTTCCTGTGAGCCCTGAATCCCCAGGGTCCTGGACATCCACACAGGTGCCTCTCAGCCCCACTCCGCCATCCCACAGGTGTTTGGAACAGGAAATTTTTTTTTTTTTTTTTTTTTTTTTAGACAGAGTTTAGCTCTTGTCACCCAGGCTGGAGTGCAGTGACATAATCTCAGCTCACTGCAACCTCTGTCTCCCAGGTTCCAGCAATTCTCCTGCTTCAGCCTCCTGAGTAGCTGGGATTACAGGTGCTTGCCACCACACTCGACTAATTTTTTTGTGCTTTTAGTAGAGATGGGATTTCACCATGTTGGCCAGGCTGGTCTTGAATTCCTAACCTCAGCTGATCCACCCACCTCAGCCTCCCAAAGTGCTGGGATTACAGGCATGAGCCACCTCACCTGGCCCGGAAATTGCTTTTTATGTGACACCAGGACCGAAATGCATCTTCCTTCAACGCTTCAGTACACTAGTCAAAATAAACACAGTTAACTGACATTTCCATTGTTCATGAGAAAGTCTACCTCTGGAATGCAGGCTTTTGGTTTAGGGTTTTGGTTTTGAGCCGCCTATCAGGGAATTCAATCAACCCTAAGTCTACAGGCTCAGAGCCCTGGAGACCCAGTGGACCAGGGATATAGGGAGGGTTTTTCTCTTCCCAAGATGGAAAAGTGCTGGTCTGTGCATGTTTTCTGAAAGATGCAGTTCCACTGACACCTTCTCCTGCATCTTGAGGAGCTTGTGAACGCACACCCAGCGAAGAAAGACCCGCTTTCTGAGCTGCATTCAGATGATTCATGCATTCAGCATGGGGAAGCCGGAGTCTGTGTCTGTGATGAGTGCAAGCCTGCACAGCAGCATCAAGACCAGGAGGCTCGGTGCCTCTGGGCCCACCCTGGCCCATGGCAGCACTGCTGGCAGGAGACCTGAGGGAGGCCATGGCCTGGCACAGCTGCCAGACCTGTACGGAGAGCCCAACACAGGCAGAGCAGCCCCAGCTCTGTCACGGACCTGTCTGAAGCCCCAGCAAGGAGGAGGAGCTGGTGAACAGAGCACCGAGGCCTGGATCAGGATTCTTCTCCTCATTGTGCTCATCTGCAAAATGGGGCTAAGAGAGGCGGCCACGCATTCTTTGTTTGTGGAGCACCTGCCGTGTGCGCTGCTCCTGCAGCTGAGGAATCTGCTGTAAAGACCACAGGTTCACTTCCACCTCCCAATACCCGTCCCCAGAGACTCTCAGCTTGCCCCGCTCTTTTGAAAGTTCTTCTGTCGTGACCCACGGGTAGAGAACAGTGAGCGCTCCATCATTACGGTTCAGATCAGAACACTTTCAAAAGCGGAAACACTGTCATTAGTCCCAGCACTGGGGCAGCAGGCACGAGCAAGGACTATCCTGAGAAGCTGGTGTCGTCCAAGCCTGGGGCTTTGGAAAAGCCCTCCACAGCCCCAAAAGTGCTCCCCTCCTTTCCTGAAGGACCTTTGTCGTGGTGCAGAGGTGTTAACCCCATCATCAGAAACGAGGTTCACAACACAAATACACCTGGGAGAGGTCAGGAGCTGATCTGAGTTCCTGCCCACACTCAGGCTTTGACTGGCAGGGTCAGGGGCACATAGTGGGAAAGGGGCAGGGTCGACCCAAAGGGAGAAATGCTGCGGAAACACAAACCTGAGTCTGAAGACAGACCCCAGCCCCCTGCAGCCCCAAGTGCATTTACCTCTCAAAGCGTTTAGAGCCTCCTGGCCCATCAACAGGAGCATTTGAGATCAGTGAGAACGTTCTGTCTGTCCATCCACACATGCTGGCATCTGAGCCCAGAAGGCAGGCCCTCACCCCTTCACTCCATGCGGCCTGAGGCTCCTGGCAGGCTCTCAGTTCTCAGGGGGACCTCTGGCCTCAAGGCCTAGCAGGAGAAGCAGAGAGGCCACTTGCAGCAGGTTGCTGCTACCCCACCCATATGTCTTCACCTCTGTAGGCTTTGAAAAGGACACACACGTGTGAAGATATGTTTCATTTAGTCGTGAGCAGGTAACTGTGTCCTGTCTGTATTGGTGGAGGACGAGCAGGGCTTAGCAACAATCCTTTTTTGGGCTAACACTTGCCAGGCCGCCCCCACTCTTTGTTGGCTAAACTGTGGATGTCCTAAAGAAAACGGAGGACAAGGCATTGAAATAAAATAAATGAGGAGCAGTTAGAGTGGCCTACAGAACCACCAGCCCAGAAGAGGAACTCTTGTCATTCTTAGGCCTCCTCCATGTGCCGCACCCGAGGTCACAGCCTGCCTGGGACGTCACACACCCAGTGGTTCATTCAGGTGGAATACAAAGGCCTGGCCATTTAGACCGAACTCAAGGCAACTCCCAGGAGTCATTCCGGCTCCAGAGCTCCATCACTAGGCCCCTGTGGCAGCTCTGCACATGGCTCCCCGCAATCCTGAGAGCCCTGCTTAGGAAACGCCTGCATGCAACCTCCATCTCAGAGTCCGCTTCTGGGGAACTTAACCTGCCGCAGTAGGCACTCAAAGATGTGCTGACGGATGATGCACTCAAGATGTTGTGTATGGGCCGGGTGCGGAGGCTCACGCCTGTAATCCCAGCACTTTGGGAGGCCAAGGCAGGAGGATCATGAGGTCAGGAGATCGAGACCATCCTGGCTAACATGGTGAAACCCCATCTCCACTAAAAAATACAAAAAAAAATAGCTGGGTGTGGTGGCGGGCGCCTGTAGTCCCAGCTACTTGGGAGGCTGAGGCAGGAGAACGGTGTGAACCCAGGAGGTGAAGCTTGCAGTGAGCCAAGATCGCGCCACTGCACTCCAGCCTGGGTGACAGGGAAAGACTCTGTCTCAAAAGATGTTCTGCATGTGCATGTGCATATGAATGCATGAGTCTGTGAGTGCAAGTGTGCATATTGCTACATTCACGTACAGGCACGTGTGTGTGCATTTGTGTGTATGTGTGTGTGCATGCTACCTAATGGCCCAGTCTGGCAAAGTCTGGATCCCCAAACAAAAGGAACTGGTAAACATCCCACAGCAGCAGCACTTCCCTATGTCATTTTTCCTGGCAATCCTGTGGCTTTAAAGATTTCAAATATGAAGAAAGTCCCAACCTCCTAAGAAACATCAGTCATGGTAAACCTTCAACGTCTTGCATCTTGTTTAAACATGGCTAACTCCGGCTGCAGCTGGCCTCACCCGTGCAGGGGCAATCTCGCAGCACCAGCTTGAAATTGATGTGAAGGTTAATCAAGGGATATCATTTCTCCAACTAAGTTTTGTGGAAATGAAAGGGGCCTGTCAGAGCCCAACTTACTACAAATTCTCCATACAGACAAGAGGTGGCAGATTCATCTTGGTGCTCAGGCAGACACTCGGCAAAAACGTTCTCATCAGTCACTTCTTCCTAGGGCACACAAATCCATGCGTCCTCCATGGGAAGCAGGGAAGGAGCCACAGGAGAGGCGATGACCTCAGAAAGAGATGGCAGTGTTGCTGTCACACGAACTCAGGACAGCACAGTGCAGGGAGTAGCTCCTTCCCTTCCCAGATGCAGCAGCTCCTGCGATTGTCTCTGGAGTCCCAGCATGGGCAGCCCTGGGCTCCCCTACGCAAGCAGAGCCATCCTGAAGGCCACACCCATTGTCCCAATCGACCAACACCATCAGTGTGGCCAAGGAACGACGCCCAGGCCCCATGGCCCTGCCCCAAGCATTAGTCTGCTCGTGTCCTCAGGAAGCTCTGAGCCTAGCAGGGGATCCCAGTGAGTTGGGAAGGAGACACTGGGGGCTTCTTAAGCTCAGAAGAAAAAAGGCAGCCAAGTGGCTTGGGAGCTTCAGGGTTTCCTGGGAGAGGGGACATCTCATGGTACATGGCTCCCTTATGGGGTAGAAGCAATAGTGCAAAGACAGAGAGGATGGGACATGTTTGGGTACTCCCTGGACAGGCATCGAGGAAGCTGGTGTGCTTGGAGTGTAGAAGTCCAGGAGGCGTAGCTGAGGAATCAGCTGGCAGAGGTGCCAGGCAGCTGAGGGTGGGCGCCTGGGGCAGGCTGGGGGATCTGCTACTCCATCCCACACCAGCTCACCCTTGCACAACTTAATACAGAGAGCAACGCACACTCCCCGTCCTGCCGCTGCTGAGCGCTGGCCTGCTAGCCACAGCACGCTGTCAACTGCAGGCTGACCTTACTCCACGTGGCCTCTTCCTGCCATTAACATTCTGTCATTCTGTTTCCAGGGGAAACACTTTTTTTTTTAGAAGGAGTCTCATTCTGTCGTCCAGGCTGGAGTGCAGTGGGGCCATCTCAGTTCACTACAACCTTCGCCTCCCGGGTTCAAGCAATTCTTGTGCCTCAACCTCCAGAGTAACTGGGATTACAGGCACGTGCCACCACACCCAGCTAATTTTTGTATTTTTTGTAGAGACAGGGTTTCACCATTTTGGCCAGGCTGGTCTCGAAATTCTGACCTCAGGTGATCCGCCCACCCTGGCCTCCCAAAGTGCTGGGATTACAGGTGTGAGCCACCGGCCCTGGCCTCCAGGAAAAGGACTTTATTGCAGCAAATTGTACAATAGCTTTCCAAAAAATACACAAACATAGGATACTTTAATATGTAAGTACACTCTGGTTTTAAAATGCACGTTTTACCATGAGTTGAAGGTAGATTAGCCCTTGTGGTTTCTTCTGCTGTGTAACAAACCTCATAAATCTTAGGGGCTTGAAACGAAAACACTTATTAGCCTTCTCACAAACTTCCAGTTTGGACAGGGTGTGGCCGCTCTGTGTTCCTTAAAATACCAGTCCAGTGAGTTTGGAGACCGTGAACAATTAATTCTGAGGCTGGCTGGTCTCAGTGGGCAGTGTGCTGGTTGTGGTGGCTGCAGGCTGTGAGATCGCATGGGAGCCACGGGCTGTGTGATCGTATGAGGGCTGTGAGATCACGTCGGGGCTGTGGGCTGTGAGATCACATGGGGGCTGCGGGCTGTGAGATCGTGTGGGGGCTGCGGGCTGTGAGATCCTGTGGGGCTGCTGGCTGTGAGATCTCGTGGGGGCTGTGGGCTGTGAGATCACGTGGGGGCTGTGGGCTGTGAGATCACAAGGGGGCTGTGGGCTGTGTGATCCTGTGGGGGCTGCGGGTTGTGAGATCGCGTGGGGGCTGCGGGCTGTCAGAC
>NW_016824749.1:5092918-5143101 GCF_001698545.2 Rhinopithecus bieti | reverse complement strand
GATCCTGTGGGGGCTGCGGGCTGTGTGATCCTGTGGGGGCTGCGGGCTGTGAGATCCTGTGGGGGCTGCGGGCTCTGAGATCCTGTGGGGACTGCGGGCTGTGAGATCGCCTGGGGGCTGCGGGCTGTGAGATCCTGTGGGGGCTGCGGACTGTGATATCGTGTGGGGGCTGTGGGCTGTGTGATCGTGTGGGGGCTGTGGACTGTGAGATCACGTGGGGGCTGCGGGCTGTGAGATCCTGTGGGGGCTGCGGACTGTGAGATCAGGTAGGGGCTGTGGGCTGTGTGATCGTGTGGTGGCTTCGGGCTGTGTGATCTCATGGGGGCTGCGGGCTGTGAGATCACGTGGGGGCTGTGGGCTGTGTGATCGTGTGGGGGCTGATCTCACCCCATTGACGCTGAAGGTCGTGGGTGCAGGGGTGGGGAGGAATTAGGATTTTAGCATCACCAGTGAGACGTGCCCCCAGGGAGTCTAGTTCTGGGAATGAGGCAGGGATGAGAATCACCTCTGAGAGGCCAGAGAGTCGTGATACTGCTCAGCACGTCCTCTTGGGACTCCGGCACCTGCTGCTGTGGAGCTCTGGACGCATTCTCCCCTGTGCTGGTCTCCATTTCTCTGCTGTGAGATGGGAACAGCACCGCCCATCTCCCCAGGCTGCAGGCGGCTGTTCCAGGGAGGTTTTGGGTATCAGAGGGCCAAGCAACGGAGGCTCAGCCAGAAGCACAGCGCTAGTTCACCCCGACGTCTCATGTTTCTGCTGACCTCGGTGCCTGCTCCAGCTGAAAGCCCTTCTGTAGCCCAGCCTAAAGGATCCTGAGTCCTCGGTAGCTCCTGTGGCACCGTGAACATGATCCCCGACACACTCAACGTTTCCCAGGATGCTCCTGCCTCTTCTGTGAGGTGCCCAAATCTTGGCTTTGCCCCCAGATGCCCGTTGCCCTGCAGCCCTGCAGATCAGAGGTAGGGCCATGTCCTCCTGGCCCCACACAGTGTGTGCAGGCCTGGCTTGTGTAATATGGCAAAGCCCTGCACCTCACCTCTCCCCCCATTCTCCTCTCAGCTGTCATCAGCAGGGCTGTCACAGCCACGTCAACCCAGGTGTATCAGTGTATTCCCTCAGCCTTAGTGACCCTCACCGCCCCCGCCCCGTCCCCAGAGCCCTGCCCTGGACCTCCTGAGGAGCTTGCCTTGCACTATGCCCTGCAGCTCCCATGAGATCACACAGCCCAAAGCCCCCATGCGATGTCACAGCCTGCAGCCCCCACAGGATCTCACAGCCGGCAGCCCCCACTCCTGTGATCTCGACCCAGGCTGCCTCGCGGGCCCTGGTGCGAAGAGACATCACACAGAAGGTGACTGATCTGTGGGCTCCCGAAGCAACAAGCTCGCGAAGGTCGGGAAAGGCCAGAGAGTGGCTGCAGGTAGAAGGGGGGTGAATGCAGCGTGCGACTCCAAACCCGGACCCTGGCTACAGGGGCACCACTGAGATGACTGGCCACACTCCAGGCGGCTGAGGACGGGCTGATTAAAGTGCTGAAAAGACCGGGCGCGGTGGCTCACGCCGGTAATCCCACCGCTGTGGGAGGCCGAGGTGGGCGGATCACGAGATCAGGAGATCAAGACCATCCTGGCCAACGTGGTGGAACCCCGTCTCTACTGAAAATACAAAAATTAGCTGGGTGTGGCGGCGGGCGCCTGTAGTCCCAGCTACTCGGGAGGCTGAGGCATGAGAATTGCTTGAACCCAGTGGTGGAGGTTACGGAGAGCCAAGATCATACCACTGCACTCCAGCCTGGGTGACAGAGCGAGACTCTGTCTCAAAAAAAAAAAAAAAAAAGTGCTGAAAAACCAACCATTGGGTACTGTGCCCAATGACTGGGTGACAAGATCATTCGCGGCTCTAACCCCAGCCCCACACAATATATCCATGGAACAAACCTGCACAGGTACCCCCTGAGTCTAAAGTACAAGTTGAAATTTTTTAAAAAAGAGAAAAGTTTGTTAAGGGAAAATAAACAATAAATAAATAAAGTCTGTGTGTTAATTCCTCAATTTCAATAGCTGCGTTTTGCTCCCAGAAGAGAGTGTTTTTCTGTAGGGATTGCGTGAATCACATACTAAGGCATTGGGAGTGATGGAGCATTATGTCAGTAATTTAATTTTAAATGGTTCTGGGGAAAGTTCTCCATACTGCTCTGGTTCTCCATTACTGTTCTTGGTTCTCATACTGTTTCTGGGTTCTCCATACTGTTCTTTTTAAGTGTGAGATTGTTTCAAAATTAAAAGTAAAAAAAAAAATGTATTGCCATGGATGAGAAAGCCAGCTTTCCCTAAAGTGTGAACATAGAGATGCCCCCACCCTCTCCTAGGACAACAGGGCCCGCTGCAGTAACCAAGCCAGCTGAGTTCCAGGTGCAGTGCAGCACACCTGCCTCCAGCACGCCTTGGTCATCCTGTGGGGAGCGGGGCAGGGGCAGCTGCATGTGCCTGAACACAGGAAATGGACTGGGAAGTGCAGCTGAGGGGTCCTCCAAGCCCAGCTTCAGGAAACCTGTTCTCATTCCCGTGCTCTGGCTGAAGCTTTCTGGAGACTGAATTTAAGCAGACCCCATTAGGTGGGCAAATGTATCCCAAGGCCCCACTGTGGCTTGTGACCAGAGGAGCCTCTCCCCCCAATATTACAGCAGATTCTCAGTGACTCTGGATTGGGGCTACTGCAGAACCAATTCATTGTGGCTGGTTTAGAGCGGAGAGGCACTCTGCTTTGGGCAGGCAGTGGTCCATGCTTTGGGGACCATTCTGACCAGGCTCCACATGGCTTTGAACTTCTGACCTGGTTGGGTTGGTTAAGCCAACAAGGGGGAAGTTGAGTCAGTGGAAGTGGGGGAGGGGGAGAGGGCTCCCATGTCTGCACCTGCCTGACACGGCCTGCCCATTACCCCACCTCCTGACACGCTGCCCATCCCACCCTCCTGGACACTTGCCTTTGCCATACCCCACGCTCCTGACACTGCCTGTGCCATACCCCACCCTCCTGACACCGCCTATCACTACCCTACCCTCCTGACACTGCCTACACCTGCCCCACCCTTCTGACACTGTCTACCCCATACCCCAACCTCCTGACACTGTCTACCCAATACCCCACCCTCCTGACACTGCCTATCACTACCCCACCCTCCTGACACTGCCTACCCCTACCCCACCCTTCTGACACTGTCTACCTAACACCCCACCCTCCTAACACTGTCTGCCCCATACCCCACCCTCCTGACACTGCCTATCACTACCCCACCCTCCTGACACTGCCTACACCTACCCCACCCTTCTGACACTGTCTACCCCATACCCCAACCTCCTGACACTGTCTACCTAATACCCCACCCTTCTGACACTGTCTACCCCATACCCCAACCTCCTGACATTGTCTGTCCCATGCCCACACCCACCTGACACTGTCTGCCTCATACCCCACCCTCCTGACACTGTTTGCCCCATAACCCACCCTCCTGATGCTGCCTGCCCCATACCCCAGGCTGGGGTGCTCAAACCATCTCCTTCCTAGAACCCCCAGCGCGCAAGGCTAGGGAGGTGGGTGGGGCTCTCTGCCTTTTGCCCCCAGGCTGATTTCTCAAGAAGGTTCATTAGAGGGTGGTCAGGAGGGACACTTAAGCCAGAGCTATTTGGGAGGGGTCCATGCCCTCTTAGGTGCCCACCTCCCCACCCAGCAGCTCCCATGCCACCCCACTCTCTTGCCTGGGTCACAGTGACCTTTGTTTGGGGCAGAGATCAAGCCTCCACCCTCTGCCACCGGGCAGAGCATCAGGGATGAGTGCGCCCCAGCCAGCCCGGATCTCAGCTTTCCCAGGGAAGGACAGCTCTCAGCGAAGCTTCGTCCACTCCCCTCCCTGCTGCGATGAGTTTTGTTTTACAAAGTTTATAAACAAGTAACTCCTGTATTTGTTTGATAGACTTAGGTTTCTGTGTTTGGATTTTGCTTAAAGTGAGACATGCCTATCATTCAGCATATCCAAACCACATAGTTGTAAGACAAGATTTACATTTGTTCCTTAAGCAATCAGCTCCTGTCGGTGGATGAGGCATGAAAATGTGGCAAGTCATGGACTTCAACAGTCAGAAACATCTCTAAACTGTGTGTCCAGATATCGTTGTAATATGTGGCCTGTCTACATCAGAACTACTGGCTTACTTACTAAAAATGCAAATTCTAGGCTTGCCGGTGAACTCAAAAGGTGTGTAACAGAATCCAAGAATCTCCTTTTAGAGGGGCAAGGGACTGGGGGCCAGGGGCGTCTGACCAAGAATGAGAAACCATGATGAAGGCAGTAATGTTCACAGGAGTTGTGTGTGTGTGCGTGTGTGTGTGCATGTGTGTGTGTGTGAGAGAGAGAGAGACAGAGATAGAGACAGAGGTGAGGTGGGTCCCTGAATATCTGATTTCAAAGAGGTAGTGGGTGCTGGTGTTCTGGTGCCACACACTACACTTTTATCTCTTTGATCCATAACAACAAAGCAGAAATGAAAACTTCCTTCTCTTCTTTGTTAAAATAAGCTTTCTTCTTAGCCCAACAGAAGAGACCCCAGCCACACCAGGGCTAGGCAGCCTTCCAGAGGAGCCTGTCCCCTACTGTCCTGGGGACCCCAGCACCAGCTGAAGCCTCCAGAGCGGCTCATGGCTCTCTGTCCATCACTGCAGCTGTGGAGGAGTAACCTCGGCACCCATGCCCTTCTATGGGACACCCGCAAATACTTTTCAATAAGTTTGAGTCCATTTCATCACCCACACAAACACAAACAGAAAGACCCTCCACGAGGTCTGTCACCAGCTTGACATAAATTTGTTTTTCATATTCCTCATGGAAAATAGAGCTACGCTCGATCAGAAAGGTGAAAATGGAATGGGTGAGGGTATTTTAATTCTCTCTTCTCTCTCTTCCCTGCTTGCTATGTGTACTTGGAATATGTGCACACACTCAGCTGTAAGAGCTGTCTGGGACTTGGGAACCAGCTTGCCTGGACATCAGAGGCCACAGGGTCCGTCCCTGTCTCTTTGCAGTCTGTGCAGTTGCCCCGGTTGGTGGAGCCATGGTGGCTGTGCCCTGTGGGCTGGGAATGATTGCAGGGGGACTGCGGGTCAATACATGCTGCATAAACCAAAGAGCAATATGTTTCCCACTGATAAATGGGGCTGTTTTTCAAAAAGACGTGGATGGTGTGGTGGTCAGTAATTCACATTCAGGCTGAAGGGCACCTGCATCCCTGGGAGCTTCAGGTCACTGTTTCCCAGAAACTCAAGACACTCATGTTGTATTTGTGACTCTCTCTTAACATTTAAAATCAATCCTCCAGAGGTAACATGACAACGACTGAGAACAAACCAGGGGTTGCTGGTGAAAACCAGGGAAGGGCTGACAGCAAGAGGCATAGAGTTTAGACGTTCAGCCCTGGGAGGAAGAAGAGGCGTGGGGGGTTCGAGCCTAGGGCCTGCTTCCTCCTCTCCTCCTAGTGGAGTCCAGGCTGGCTGCTGAGCACCTCACACACAGGAAGATTATTGCCTCTTTGTGTCCAGATTAACTGTCCCCAAAAGTGACCAGGTTCTCTGATTCACCCCTGCCACCTTCACCCTGGCAGAGGGGAGCCTGGGCCCCTTGGCCGTGTGCACTGAGACCAGCTGACACCCTGCTCGACTCGAGCTCCTCAGCCCCAGTTCAGCCCACCCAAGACCCAGAGTCCTGCCTGTCTCTGCTAAGTGATGGTTTAACTCCTATCTAGACCATACCAGGTTCCCAAAACGCTTCTCAGTGAGAAGGATACAAGTAGCCTTCTTTGGGCCTCCACGTGCTCCCAGCTGATGCCTCATGACGCTCTCTCCTGGGTCCTCCTCTCCTTCTCCTTCCTCCACTCGGCAGGTGGTTCCCCTGGTGCCTCCAGGAGGGAGCACACGGCAGGGCAGAGAGCCAGCGTCACCATGGTCACCTCTTGGCTCTTGTTTCCCACAATCCCAAACCAAGAGAAGAGGGAAGAGGCAGAAAGTTCAGCAGGTGCAGAACGTGGGGGCTTCCTGCGGACTAGATAGACCACCTGGTGGGCCTGAAGGAGCCGCGAGGCTGCAGACCTCAAAGCTGAGAGACCTCAGGCTCTCCTGGGTCACTTGTCCTGGGAAGTGATTCCATGAGATTCTTGGTATCCTCAAAGCACAGCACAAAGGGACACCAGGTGGCCCAACCCAGTAGGGACCACCTGCGGCCAGAGGGCTTTTCTGTGCCTCAGCCTTGCCTGAGTCTTTGAAATAACCCTGGTGAGGTGGGGAGGAAGTGGCTGGGAATCAGAACTCGCCTTACAAACCGCAAGTGGGATTTTCCACAGAGGGGAGGCCAGGTGTAAAACCGAAGGAGGGTGATTTATGAAAAGCAAGGAAATGCAAAGTCCCTGCAGACTGAGGTTCACAGCTTGCCCACGCTCTGCCTGCACCTCCGGCCATCCCGTGTTTCACACTGGCAGCCTCGCCCCCTGGGCCTGCTCAGCGGAGGCGCCTGTGTAAGGGAAGCCTACGTTCGGCCACCAGAGGAACCCGGCAAAGTGGGCAGGCACCTTCCCTTCTCCACCTGCCTCTGTTGTCGGGATGAATGGCCCAGACTCCCTGAGAAGCTCTGGTGCTCACCAGACACCTTTCCAGTTTCAAGACGTTTCTTCAGCCCCTGAAGTCCCACAGACCCCACAGAGCCCCTCCTGGCTCTTGCCTGGTTTCCTAGGAAGGTCACATGTTCTTTAGCGCAGTCATTACCCACACTCTCCCCAGGGTGGGGAGTCACTCAGTGCCCCCAAGGGAAAACAAGTTCCCTCCAACTTAAAGGGGCTAAAAGTGGCTGTGATTTCAATGCTCTCGTTCCCTCTGCCCAGGGAGGGGGCTGAGGAGAAATGGATTGAGACTGACCGAAGGTCATTGGAACCTGCGTGGCCCCGTGCTGAGCGCCGTGTGGTCACCAACCTGTTCCACCCACATGTACGGCCTAGCGGCTTGGGAGGGACATGGAGACATGGAGCAGCAGGGAGGCCGGGTTGCCAGTACCCCAGCCATGCCTCCTGAAGAGCAGGAGCATGGACACGTCACCCCCCTGGGCCTCATCCCCTCGGTCCCCTCCTCCAGCAGGTGAACGTGACACTGTGGGCAGATGCAGGGGCATTGCAGGGGGGCACTGGAGAATCCATGGGAACTGAGCTGCATCCACGGTGGAGGCCTGGAAGCAGAGGCAGAATGTGGGTGGCCTGGAGCTTCTCCTAAGGGTGGCCAGAAGTAGGAAAACAATATGGACATTTGGGCTCATTCCTCATCACACATGAAAAAAGTGCCAAGATGGAGCAGAGCACAGGACGTTGCAAGGACAGTGATCTCAGCCCAGGACCAGGGCAGGGTCATGTCAGACCATCCCTGACAGCCGAGGCATGGCAGGTTCCCAATGCCACACTGACCTGGTGGTTTTCAGAGCTCTTCCTTGCATCACCCACAACTGCCCACAGTGACCCAGCATTAAAGGAAACTGCCAGTCCTTGGATCTGCGATGCCCCTGCCTGGCCCCACACCATCCCGCCATGTGCCCACACGTCCTCTGAGTCATGCAGTGGGTTCACTGCACATGGAAGCCAATATTAGAGCTCTGACTTTTGAGAAAAGAAAAGGCCAACCAGCAAGAAAAGGCCAACCAGCAAGAAGACAGGAGGCAGGGCTCAGATCTGAATCCCCAGTATTAGGTCGGGTGAGACTCTAATGGGCTGGGTAGGGCAGGTTGGTATGCAGATGCACTGGCAGGGCGGATTTTGATGGGACAGCTTTAAACGTGGTTATTTACGGTAAGGTGCGGAATGGTGGACTTCAGCACTGGCTCTTTCTGGATAACAGACTGATTATTTCTGAAAGGGTTCCAGTGTTCAGCTTCCAGTGATGCCCAGGCTTTTTGATTCCTCAGGGAGGAAACGTTGGTTCTAAGTGTTACTGAGGTGACGGTTTCCTGCTCTCCATATGCCCAGGTCATATGACTGCAGTTTCGGCTCTGCTACTTCTGCAAAACAGCTTGACATCCTGTGATCCACATGATAGGGACAGTTAGGACTGGTCCTGCAGTGACAGTCCTTCCCAAGTCTCCCAGGTGCTGACAGATAAAACAGTTTTAACTTGACCTAAAGTCTCAAACTAGGCTTGAGGACATTTAATACAAATGATTGGGAAAGTGGTGCCATCACATGCCATAATTAAACACATCCAAACAGCCTAATCTATGCATAGTTACATCTAAACAAAGTCACCCACTCACACCATGCTGGCATCTATTTTAGATAAATAATCCAATTTCTCGCCCACATACTCTTCCAGAAGGTCGTGCTGCCCTGAGCAGCCAGGACTGTGACGAGGGTTTGAACTCCACACTGCTGCTCATTCCCCTCTCCAGAGCCCAGCACTGGCTTTCGCTGGACCACCCAGAGAACCCCACAGGTGCCCTGCTGGCTCCCCCCAGCCTCCGGCAACTCCTGAGCCCCAGAGCCCAGGTTGCACCCCAGGTCCGTTCAGCCCCACCTCTGGGAGGGAGGGCCTGGCCTTGGAGTTTCCTGAAGCTCTCGGGTGACTCCAACCAGCAGCTAAGCCCAAGAGCCCCTAATTCAGGCAGTCAGCATGCGTGCACGAGTCATATTTTGTCATGTAAACCCCACATTCTCCAAGTAAAAATTGAGGCCAGCACTGGGTACTTAATAAGATCATTAAAGTCCTATGATCATGACTAACGTTCAACCGCAGAGGGCACGGAGGCACACTGACCACTGACGGCACAGTCAGGGAGGGCGGGGCCATAGAGACACTATGACGGGGAATCACGTGAACCCACCAGTGACCACCATGCCCTCACCCAGCAGACGGCCAAAAGCTCCCCAAGTGCAGAGGGGCGGATCTGCTGGCCCCGAGCTGCCTGCTCCCCCGGGTTCTCAAACCCAAGCACCTCCACTCCCCGCTGAGTGCTGAGACCCGTGACTTCACACTCTGTGGCATCATTGCGCTCCACTGGGGAACGCACAGTGCCCTCATGCAGTGCAGTGTGCATCGTGCAGAACCTACACCTGCTGTCACCCTGCACCCAGCCCCTCACTCGCTGTCCCTACCCACATTCCCACATTGCTGTTCCCCCTTTAGAGGCCCTTGGGTTCAGAGGATGCCCTGAGCCGTGGGATTCCTGTGAGCATTTGAGTACTTGCCCAGAGCCAGACTCCAAAGTGGGCACAAAACCAGAGAGCTAGGCATGACCACACTAAGTGGAGCATGCCGTTACCAAACTAAACATAACATGTTTCTGCTTAAAATAAAATAAATCCAATAATTTCCAGGTCCCTGGAATTTATTCAGAACCCCTGTAAACTGCTAGATGGTTGCCCTCAAGTCATGGAAGCACAGAGGAAAACCGATGAACGTCCAACGCTGTGCTTTCGCAAAACACACAATCCTGTCCTCTCCCCATTTCGGTCCCAAGAAAATCACACCAGTGGAGCAGCAAGAATGGGGGCTTGCTGTGGACCATCACAGCCCCATAACTGAGGGACGGAGGTGGAGGTGACCCAGGAATAAACCACAAAGTGCCTGGGCTCCAGGTGGCTCCATCGAGGGCCATGAGTCCCACTGGGGAGAGGTGACGCGCTTCTCTGCTTCTTTGTATTCAGAGCCCCCTGCCCTCTGGAAAATATTTTCACTCAAAATTAAGTTGTCGTTGAGATACCATTTTATTTTTATTACGAATAGATTTCACCTAAACTGAAAGCTGAATGGATGTTTTGAGATTTTTTAAGTGTATAAAAGGAAGTAAATCCCACCGTGGTACATGACCCTACTATTCTCAGCACCGTGTTTCTGAAATCTTCCTGAAGTCGATCTTTTTACCCCTCCCTTCCTCCTCTCCCTCCATTTTTCGCCCAGACCCTCTTGAATAGCAGGGAAGGAGACAGGCCCAGATCTGGCTCTGGTGGGGTTCATATCCTGTCTAACAGAAACAAACAGGGGATGAAACATTTTCATTAGAGCTAGTGTCCTGAACAAAAGGAAACAAGGTGAGTGGGGGTCACCACAGCTCCTAGCAGGGGACAGGCAGAGACAGCTGCTCTGAGAGGGTGAATTTGTGAGACTTACAGAACATGAGACAGACCCAGCGCAGACTCCCCAAGCAGAGGGAACGCAGTACTTGCCAAGTCCCGCAGGAAATGCCAGGCAGAGATGAGCAAGACAGAGCTTCCCTGAAGGAATCTGTACTTTAGTCTGGGAAAGAAAAGTCAAGGCCATTGATGGAGGACTCGCCTCGCACCAGGCTCGGCTCTGAAGCGCTTGCCATGAACATAGGGCAGCAGCCGAGGGTCCTACTGCACACAGCAGTATATTTCAGTCTGCGCCTGAGACCACACTCCTAACCATAACACTCCAGGACAGGTACACAGGAGGTTGTAACCAAGGGCAAAAACAGTAAGGGACCTTGAGGACCAGAGAAAGGTCTGGCAGAAAGGAAGTCAGGACCTCGCCAGGTATAGATGATTCAGTGTGGCAGAGACTGGGCCAGAAAAGGCGCTGTGGAATCCACCCTGTTGGCGGGAACCCTCGTGCTGGGAGCCCTGAGCAAGCCCCCGTGGAAAGCGGCTCAGGATGCCATGCTGCAAGGAAGCCCAGCCACACAGAGGCCACATGCGCCACAGACATGGGAGTGAGCAAACCTACTGTTAACTCGAATCCTCCCAACTGACGCACCACACCCTGGGCTCCTTCCAAATTCCTTACCCACAGAATCCGCCAACACAGCAAAATGGCTGTTGCTGTACTAAGTTTGGGGTGGCTTGCTGTGTACCCATAATAACTGAAAACCAAGGATGTGCAAAAGAAAGCAAGAGTGCTGATGTCTCTGAAGCACTACAGTGACCTCAACGAGAGGACCTGTGCTCTAGCCCCAGTCCGAGTCTGAGAAGTCAAAATGGGAACATTAGAAACTGACCCACCATCCTTTGAAAGGAAAGGCTCAGGGACGTGGCTATCTCAAAGGCAGGTGTCCAGGGGGTCTGAACTGCAATGTGGACCTCCTCATCCCCTTCTCACCCTGGGGATGCTTTCTGCCATGCCATCGCCCCATGTAAAACCCTATGAACAGAAAGCCAGTGCACTGTAAACACAGATGCCACATGGAGAAATCCTCTCAAAAAGGGGTGCACAGACCTAAGAGCTTCTGCACCACTGAGTAATACATTTAACCTGTATCATTAATATGTTAACGACGGTAAGCAGAAAACATTTAATTAGCCAGAGCTTTGCTTGTTTTCTTTGATTTTTAAAGGATTTCCAGGACATGCACTGGGATCTCTAAAATCTTGAGGGAAGGGTGAGCCAGCACCTTCTTGACCTGAGGTGGATCCCGTTAGCAGGCAGAGGTGCACGGAGCCCAAGCTGCAGCCTGGCCTCTACGAGGCGATCTTCCCTGCTTTCCTCTTTCTTCTCCTCCTTTCCAACATCTTCAGAGGGGGCTGAAAGTAAATGAACAAACACACTTACATAGACAGATTCAGCACTTCTAATCTGAAAATCTGAAATCTGAAATGCTCCAAAATCCAAAATTTGGTAAATGTCAACATGACACTGAAAATTCCACACCTGACCTCATGTGATAGATTGCAGTCAAAATTTTGTTTCATGCACAAAATTATTTAAAACATTATATAAAATTACCTTCAGGCTGTGTTTTAAGGTATATCTGAAACATAAGTGAGTTTTGTGTTTAGGCGTGAGTGGGTCTCATCCCCTAAGACAGCTCATTATCTGTATGTGCATATTACAAAATCCGAAAACATTGGAAATCCAGAAACCTCCTGGTCCCAAGCACTTCAGATAAGGAACACTCAATCTGTGTGTACATACACATGCGCATATGAATGTATTTGTGTGTGTGTGTATTTAGAGATATATTTGCAAAGGTTATTTGGTTGCTCCCTGATCATAGTACCATCTTGATTCTAGGATCTCTTGAAGCTCTGTTAAAGGAACCAACAAATGAGCAGGGAAGTGAGTTGAGAAATAAAAGTAACCGTGCATGAGACTCTGCTGGATAAGACAAGCAAAAAATTGGGGTCAAAGGCCTTGAACTGCTAAAATAAGCAAGAGTGCAAGCTCCATGACTCTCCGGAACTGCAGACACCCCACAGGGAGGTGGGGATGCCATCAGAGACTCTATGCTGCCTCTTGAAAAGCTGACAAATTCCATTATATATACATTTTATGCACCTAAACTCAACAATTTAACAATTCATGTTGGTCAACATTTTAAAGAGAAATGCCCAGAAAAAATAGCCATGAAAAAGGGCAGCCAGTGGTACCCAAAAACCCACCTAGTGGGCTCATGTGCCCAGAGAGCTGGAGACACACACTCTGTGGTTCTCTGGGTCGCGCTGAGCAGCCCCGCGCTTTCCATGGACGTCGAGAGGAGGTTTTGCTGAGCCATGTCACTCATGTTTGCAGATTGGCAACCCATGGGCACCATGGCACTGGCATCATGCAGCACGTGGCACGGGGAACAAAGCAGGGAGCCTTGAACAGCAAGCCGTCGTGAGTGACTGGGGGCATCTGCATGGGCTTCAGCCTCCACCCTGTAAGCCAACGGGAGGTCCCAGTTGTAATCCGGACCAACTCTGCTCTGCACGAGAGCAATGCGCTTCCTCAGCATCGTTCACCCAGCTCCTTGCTAAGATTCCAGTGCCCCACTTGCTGTCTCTTCGTAGCCCTGGTCGCCCTTCTCAGGGAGACAGCTTACACTGACCTGGGGGCAGTGGTCGAGAGATGATGTATCCACAGCTTGGGTGGAGCAGGGGATCACCATCTTCCTCCAATCGCCACTCTTCCAGCAATGCAGCTCACAATCACCTCAGCCCTAAACCAATCTTACTGAAAGCAAATGTCATCCATGCAAAAGGTCAGATGTATACAGTATAAGGTGGCACAAAGCCGTGATTACTAAAACAGAGCATTATCAGGAAACGGGCCTGGCATCTTAATTCCTAAGGCGCTAATAGAGTTGATCTCATACTTCAAATACTTCTGGTCTCAAAGCTTTGGTAAATCTGAGAACAGAGTTGGGTCTTTGGGAAATAGAGCCAGTAGCAGGAAAATCCAGAAACAGCATCAGAGGATCCTTCGAAAAACATAGTAGAGAGAGAGACAGACCCTACCTGTACATGGAAGGCAGTTCAACCAAGACAAGACTCAGGGAGATTCCAGGCCGTGGAAGGTGCATATTGCAGTATCATGCCCCTTCAAGACCCTTTAAGTAATCCATTGTATTTAGCAGAAAACACCAGTCTCATCTGAGGAAAACAAATCCCAGGATAGCCAATCAGTGAATTACAGTCTTAGCAGGTACTCACCAGAGGAGGCCGGGTCCAGTGAAACCTGAGAATCAGCCCACACCAAAATTCTGCAGGGAGTCAAAGAAAAACGTACACAAATGCTCTCATCAGTGTTAGTCATAATGCCCAGAAAGCAGTCACTGGTGGGCGTATGGAGAAGCCAAATGTGGTCCATCCATAAGGTAATGTGGTCCATCCATACGGCAGAACACCGTGGAACCCTGAAAGGGAAGGAAGCTGTGATCCCTCCTGCTGCCACACAACAGGCCTGAAAACACTGTGCTCAGTGAAAGAAGCCAGACACAAAAGACACACACTATTCGATATAGTTCTGTGAAATGCCCAGAACAGGCTAATCTGCAGAGACAGAAAGCAGATTCCTGATTGCCTGGTGGCAGGGGAGGCGGGACTGGGATGTCACCGCTAGTGGGGTGGGGATTCTTTCTGAAGTTAGACAGTGATGGTCACATAGCATTGTGGATGTACTAAAAGTCACTGTTTCCTACACTTCAAAATTGTTAAAATAGTGTTAAGTTATGTGACTTCTACCTCAACTTTATAAACTCTATTTGGTTAATCCATTTTTTAAAATTCTGCAATGGCAGCATCTGGCCAGGGCTCCTTTGTCAGCATGCCTTGGGTGAGGTGAGGAAAGTGGCCCCACAACCTGCTTACCGGGGGAGGATAAATGGCCCACGAGGTGTCAGGAAGCCAGTGGGATCCAGCCAGAATTTACGGATAAACCATAACCTGGTTTTTTAAATATTTCACACAAAGGATCTTAAATCCCAAGAAATAGAAACATGCTGCCAGTTTCTTTCATGGATCCCACCAGAAAGAGGGCATGGAGAGGACCTGAGATGGGCGAGGGCCTCTCTTGCTCTGTTTTCAGTCAACCTCAACCATGGTTGATGAGTCCTGTGGGGCTCCATGCCGCGGAACGGCCTTTCTGATGGCCTTTGTTCTTGAGGCTCCTGTAGGAGAAAAAAAAAGAAAAGGAAAATCCCGTTCAATCACCATAACCTGTCCCTGCAGGAGCATAAAAATAAGTGATTGCTTATTGGAAACACCTGAACTATCACTGCTGCAGCAACTCAGGAAATCTGATAAGGTGATAATGAAAACTGTGTCATGCATGAATATCCATTTTAAAAACACACTTATGTCAGTCTTTACGTAAAGGTCGAAATTAATGTTATGTTGAAAACATTTTTCAAACCACAATTATCTTGACTCATGAAGCGAACCGAATTCCTATTAGGTTTACAGTCTTGGGTTTAAGCCTCACACATTTCAACAGAAGGGCTTCACCAATCAAAGCAAAAGCTAAATTGAAGAGAGATCACAAGGACTTTCTATCCCTGGAGCTGGCTGCCTTTGTTCAGCCTTCTGGGTCACATCTTGCCCTCCAGGGAGAAGTGGCTGATGAGTCAGAAGGCGCTTGTGAAGCCGTCCTTCTCCCAGTGCATCCCACGGACCCCCAGATGCTCTTTCACACAGGCATGTCTCTTCCCACTGGGTGGCATGTGCGACCTGGAGTCCCTGGCCCAAGAGCCACCAGTCAGTGCATCACTGGAGCAGCAAGGGACACACACTGTATTCCCTGCCCACAGGCAAGGAGCAGCCACCAATAGGCTCCAGAGGCTGATGGGGAGCCACTGTGTGGTGCATCCCCCCTGCCCAGCAGCCATTTTGGTATTTTGGTGGTGCCCGGAAGGTATACAGTACCATGTGGAAGTGGCTCGATGTATTAGCCATCTGTAGCTGCATAACGCCACACACTTAACAGCTTTAAACAATACCCATTTGCCACCGTGCAGCACGGCAGCTCAGAAGTCCTGACAGGCTTGGCTGGGCTCTCTGCCTTTGCTCTCACAAGCTGGAACCGGCGTCAGCTCTGCTGTACTGTAGGCGGAGGCTCCAGGGAAGATCAGCTTATGGTCTCATCCAGGTTGTGGCAAAATCAGTTCCTTGTGGTTCCAGGACTGAAGTCCCCGTTTTCTCATGTCTATCAGCCAAGGACTAGTCTCAGCCCCTGAAGGCTGCTCTCAGGTCCTGACCCATGAGCCCCTCCACATCACCATCAGGAAAGGAGCAGCTCCCTGGACAGAGCAGCTCTGTCACCCCTGGGTCCCTCTGACTTCCCCTTCCATCACCAGTTCAAGAATATCCTCTGCTGTAAAGGGTGTGTGGTGAAGCTCAGCCCAGCTGGGTAATCTGCTATTTTAAAGTCAAAGGATTAGGAACTTTCTCCGTCCACCTGTGCTGCTGCAACACAATACCTGAGACTGGGGATTCATAAAGAAGAGAAATTCCTTTCTCACAGTTCTAGAGGCTGGGAAGTCCAAGTCAAGGTACTAGCAGGTTTGGCATCTGAGGAGGGCCTAGTGTCTGCTTCCGAGATGACACCTGTTGCTGTGTCGTCCAGGGGGAATGAATGCTGTGTCCTCACACGGCAGAAGACAAAGGGGTAAGAGCTTACGGTGCTCCCCTCAGCCTCTTTTATAAGGACGGGAATCCTATTCATGGGGGTTCTATACTCGTGACTTCATTTCCCCACCTCTTAATACTCTCACTTGGGTGATTAAGTTTCGACATATGAATTTTGGTGGACACACTCAGACCATAGCAATAACCCTAATTACACCTGCATCAGTGAATCCAGTCTTCAAAGTCTTGGGGATTAGAGTAGGAAATCTTGAAGGCCATATTAGAATTTTGCCTCCCACACCTGGTGAGTAAGAAATACTTACCATAAGCTCAAAAGTCAAGCTCTGTTCAAGTATTCCCCACCCTCCATTTGCACACAATTTCCAGGCCTTCTGATTTTACTACTACTACTACTAATAGTGGTGGCTAGCCCTTGATGCCAGCCTCTCTGTTCCACACCTAAAAACTGGTCTCATTTAAAACACACAATCCTCTATGAAGCTAACTCTATTACTAGTTCCATTTTGCAGAGAAGACTGAATCTCAAAGAGGTGAGGTGATGTGCCCAGGTGACTCAACCAGTGTGTGTGTGGAGCTGTGAAAAGGCAGGACCCAAAGTGACAGCAGGGGCTCCTACCCCAGACCCGAGCAGTCACCGCTGGTTTCAGCCTCTGTGTGCACTGAGTGCCTGGGTGCGGGTACCCAGCTCTTGAGTCCACACTATGACCCACCATCTCTCCAGCTGTGGGCCCCAAGCCTCACCTCTGTGTCTTCTTCCCTGCCCTCCACTGGCCTATAAGCAGCCATCAAAGAGTTTTTAAATGTTCATCATTTGCTGTTGACTTGTTCCCCTGAGGGCTTGATAGAGCTGACTAGCACACATATGAAGAAGTGTTAATAAAAGATTAAAATGCAAGATCATGGAAGATCCAGATCAGCATAGAAAATCCAGTCTAAGGGTAAGGCTGAAGGCCACACTTTCATGTCTCACCCAGTTCCTAAAGCTGAAACATAAATTTTACTCTGAGCTCCCTAGCAGAAAAGCAAAACAAAATACAGAAAATTAATTGTGCAGAGGTGGAGGTTGCAGTGAGCTGAGATTGCAACACTGCACTCCAGCCTGGGCAACAGAGTAACACTCTGTCTCAAAAAATTTTTAAATAAATAAAAAAGAAAAGAAAATTAACTGTGCAAAAGTAGAATAATCCACCTCCTTTAAAAAAGCAAATTTTTTTCCTAACTCAGAGCAAGAAAGCAGTTTGCTTTGTTAACTTCACATAAGGGGCACTGATTATCATGGTAGAAAACCCTTGGCAGCATTTCTAAAGCAAATGCAGGCCTGGGCGGTCTCACGGAATTTCCCTTATGGACCTTACGAGCAATCAGGACCTGTCATGAGCACCAAGCACAATTTAGAGAGCATAGATTCACAGGTGTCTAGGAAGTGAGACAGATTCCAAATTCCAGAGACTCAGCCCAACACACCCCAAAGAAAGGAGGTTCTGCATGCCATCCAAAGACCCTGCACAAATGCCCTTCCTCTCAACGAGGGCAAACAACTGATTATTCAGGGTTCTCATCTCAGATCAGAACCTGGTGGGCAGATATTCCCTCTCTATTGTCAAAAATTAAATAATCTAATCAAACGAGCAAGGTTGAGTGGACAGACTCTTCATGAAAATTTATAAGACTAACCAAGGCCCTTAATAAGACGATCCAACACTGAAGAGAAGTTGGATGGAAGAACTTACATATGAGACAAAGTTTATGCTCACACGCCTACACACAGACACAAACATATAATGCATGCATATATATGCACATATATATGCAAATGTACACACATATACACAAGCCCATATATGCACACACATACACATCAACATATACATACACATATGCACACATGCAATCATATATATGAACACACAAATACATACATGCATACACATATACATAGGCATATACGCATAGGCACAAATAAACACTCATATATGCACATATATACACACCTAATAAACACACACTCACCCACACATGACAATTCTGATTTCAGCAAACACTCATGTTTATAATTCCTCCACTTTCTAACATAGCCAAAAAATTTTTAGGCCGGAAACTTTTCAAAGCAAATTGAACCATCACTAATCATGGTCATAGAAAACTCTCAGTGATGAAGCAACACCGATATGTGGTTTAGAGCAACATAGTTTCAGTGACACTATCAGAATAAACTGCTGAAAAAAATCTGATGCTCTCCAGGGGCCAGGTGAAGTGGCTTGCACCTGTGATCCCAGCTACTCAGGAGGCTGAGGCAGGAGGATCTGGACATCAGGAGTTTGAGGCCTGCCTAGACAGCATAGTGAGACCTGCATCTCAAAATAAAATAGAATAAAATAAAACATTTTTTTAAAAAAAATTCAAGGATCCCAAAGAATTCTGGAGTCCAAGTGAACGGAAGAGGAAAGAGCAAGTCGTTCACCTGGGAGAGCTGGAAGGGTGCAGGATGACCTCAGGGCCATCTTGAAGGCCTTGGCTTTGTCTTTCTTTTCCTGTACCTCCACATTTTCTTCCCCTCTGTGGAGCCAGAGGAGCACCTTCATCATCTTCCCTCAAAGTGCCTTTGAGTGACCAAGCACCACGTCCCTCCACCTGCACCCTGGTAGCCAATGAGCTTTGCATCACACCTGCCTCGGGCCAGCCACACCTTGGATGATTTCGCTGACACTGTTGACTCTCTACTGATTCACCTAAACATTCCCCAATGCTAAAGACATTTAATTTGCTTTCACAGTAAATAATCCACACTATTCCATACATTTATAACACTTTTCAGCTGTAACTCTAAACTGAGTAATTAAACTGAAGCGACCTTTCCTGTAGACATGTGGTTTTATTTGGTTTTACTCACTTGACAAGTGCTTCTGTGTTCTAAGCATGTGCCTGCATTCACTCTGTTTAACCCTTTAACAACCTTATGAGGTAGACACAGTGATCATGCATATTTTACCAGTGGGGAAACTGAGCCACAGAGCAGTTAAGTAGCTTGTTTGCCCACACGGTCACAAAGCTAGAACATTTTCTCTACAGGGGACCAACAAAATATTTTGAGGAACTGGTAAAATGTAGACTTAGATATACTATGGAAAGAATTGTGAAACCCAGATTCCACAGAAATGTTCTAAGAGAATTCAAAGAATGCTTAAGATCATCCTTTAAAACACTCCTCATGCCCAGAAAGCCACCTCTGAACTCCACAGCCTTTCTGGTTCTCACCGCTCTCTGTACCCCTATCCTGGCCAGCGCAGAAAACATGCTCTTCTCTCTCCACAGCCATTTCCCTCTGGCCTTCACAGCCAGGTTTCAAATTGTGTGGAGGGAAAGAGCCCCAGCACTGGGAACTGAAATGGGATGAATTAGAGGACACAGACTGGCCAAGTGGGCAGAACTCTAATGTAACCCCTGACCCAGTGAGCTTCCCCTGGAGACATGAGATGCAGCACCTGTGACCCCGTTAGGTTATATGACAAATGAGAGAGTATCCCGCTGCACTTGACCTAGCCACAGGAACCCTTGACAAGCAGAGAATTTTCTCCAACTGGTGGAAGAAATGAAGTCAGCCAGATCGCACACCTTACGGAGCCAACATGGCCTCACTGGCTTTAAAGACAGCCTGGCTGAGAGCAGCCTCTGGCTAACACGGGGCCCCGAGTCACCAAGAACTGAGTCCTGCCCAGCACTTAAGTGTGCTTGGGAGGAGAGTCTTCCCCAGGACCCAACAAGAGCCCAGCCCAGCTGACACCTTGACTTTCACCTTGTGAGATCAGAGAAGCCCACTGAAGCCACAACTTCTGTCCTACAGAGCCATGGGACAGTGAGCAGGCGCTGCTCCAAGCCGCTGTGTGTGTAGCCATTTGTCACGCAGCACAGATGACAGATGAATGCCTGAGGAGTGGGCGTGGGGCCCAGGCGACTCGGGGCCCCAGAGGGAGGAGCAGGGCAGCAGTCTGGCACAGCGAACCTACCTCTGGCAGACTGAGGGGCACGTGCTGTGGGGGTGGCTGGGAGGAGGGGCTGGAAGGTGCAGTTGGGCACCAACAGTTAAAACAGACCACGCTGCACCCGCTGAGTCCTGGCTTCACCCCTTGGAACCTGTGTAACCTTTGGGAGCTGACCTCCCTGAACCTCAGCTCCATTATCAGCGACCTTCAGCCTCGAGGTTGAAGTGCGCCCACCGTGCGGGGTTGCCGTAAGGATTAAATCGAAGGCCCCACAGGGAGCCCTGGCCCAGTGCTGACACAGGGGCAGGGTCTGCACACACTGAACACGGAAAGGGATACAGCCTGCCAGTTGGTGGCAGACAAAACAGTGGCCCCCAAATATATCCACGTCCTAATCCCCAGAACCTGTGAGTATGTTGCCTTACATGGCAAAGAAGGCCTTGCAGATACTGTTAGGTTCAGGATTCTGAGATGGGGACATGATTCAGGTGGGCTCAAGGTCACCACAATGGTCTTCATGAAAGGCAGAGACAGAGGTGGCAGCCTGACCACAGAGGATGCAGAGGGTGCGGACCACACTGTCGCGGCAAAGATGGAGGAAGGGGCCAGGAACTCAGGCATGCAGGAGCCACAGGGGCTGGGACAGGCCAGGACACAGCTTCTCCCCAGAGCCTCCAGAAGGACCAGCCCTGCCAGCACCTTCAGCCCACTGAGGCTGATTTTGAACTGCCTTCCAGAATCATACAAAAATAAATGTGTTATTTTAAGCCACTAAATTTGTGGTAATTTGTTACAGCAGCCCCAGGGAAGTAACATACCCTTCCTGAAACCACACCAGACTTAACCTGTGTGTAGGCCCAGGGCAGGGGCAGGGGACACTCAGAGGAACGAAACCTCCCAGCCAGCCTCCATCCGGCTTACTTGCAGGAGGTCACCCAGGGAACTATATTCCCTGCAGCTCCCATGAGGCACAGATTTATGCAAAAAATAAAATTATTAGACGTAATAGGAGTGCAGTTCTTGGGAATTCCACTTTGAGCATTGCACACAGGAGACTGCCAAGCTTCAAGACCAAAAACCAGTGCCAGACACATAAGTGGATATCACAGGTCAAAGACAGCACAGAACCAGAAAGAGGAGAAGAGAGGGAAGGGCCTAGACCACACAAAAACCTTAACCCTGCCCATCAGGATGATGGATGGAATCCTGACAAGCACTGCAAGACCCCCAGATGGTTACACTGTGGCGTGCTGTGTACAATGTGTGTAGGTGCGTGCATGCACACAGGCACACAGCACAGATGTGCTTAACTGCCAATAAACCGTGTAGAGCCTATGGAAGTCATACAGGAGTGCTTGTTCCAGACAAGGCTTTTCGTTACAAGGTAACACTCAGAGAAGACTCTCCTGGTGTCCTGACTTCCAGCCTGTGAAGGGTTATCAGAGCCAGACTTCTTGTTTCCCTGAGGAAAGGAGAGGGGACAACACCAGCTTGGCTTGTAAGGTCTCAGGGAACTTCATAACCCTGTGAAAGACTGTGGAAGTAGATATTACGGTTTAACAAATCCTCATTTGGCACTTACTATTTATTCCAAGGTAGGGATTTTTTTATCATGCCCATTTTACAGATAGGAAAACTGAGGCCTAGGGAGATCAAGGAACTTGTCTAAGACCCCACTGTCTGCAAGGGGCAGAGGCAGGCTTGAACTCAAGCAGTCTAGACCCAGAGGATGTAGAAAATGCATCTGCATCTGCATCAGCATCATGACTGCTATGAACAGAATGGAACGTTTGTGTCCCCCCAGAATTCATATGCTAAAGTCCTAGCCCCTAATGTGATGGTACTGTAGACGGGGCCTTGAGAGGTAATAAGGGTTAGATGAGGTCACGAGGGTGGGGCCCTCATGGTGGGATTAGTGCCCTCATAAGGAGAGACACCAGAGAGCTAACTCTCTCTCTCTCTCCCCTCTACCCCCATCAAGTTCATGTGCAGGTCATGTGAGCAAACTATAAACCAAAGGAAAATGCAGCAGGGACCCCTCTTAGGGACCTGCCAGGCCTCCCGAGCATTGAAATAAAGGAAAATCTTGAGTGCCTTCAAGGAAAATTCCAGGCACCCAGCTAGCCCTGAGAAGTAAATGAGCAACCTGATAAATAGGAAGGTAACAGTGGCTTAAAACAGTGGCTAGGGAAGTCAGGAGATGTTCAGTTCCCCAGAGAAGCTAAAGATAGTGTCTTAACAAATGTCTCTCAGCTGTCTTTCAGAAACCCAGACCCCCACCAAGTGGATCTGCTGGTGCTTAGACCTCAGACAAGGGGGATTTTGGGCTGAACCTTGACCTCTGTTCTTTGTTCTAAATTTCTTCCTGAGCAACCTGGGCCCATGGGTCAGACTCCACATTCTTTTCTTCTAATCCCAAATTTCTAGACAAAGCTTTGCCTCTTTAACCAATTGCAAATCAGAAATTTTTTTAATCCACCTATGACCTGTGGGCCCACTCTTGGAGATGTCCTGCCTCTTTGGGTCAAACCAAAGTACAGCCTCCATGCTTTGATATATAACTTCAGCCATCACCTCTGCGTCCCCTCCTTTCAAAACCCTTACCTTAGGGTAAGCCATGAGAGAAGTCAGGTCTTAAGCATGAGCTGTCTGATTCTCCTTGCTTGGTGTCCTGCAATAAATGCCTCACTTTCTCTTGCTGCAATAATGATGTCAGTGTTTGGCCACACCCCCTGTTCAGTTTCATAATAAGAGAAGAGCCCTCAGCACAAAACCTACCTTGCTGGCACCTTGATCTTGGACTTCTCAGTGTCTAAAACTATGAGAAATAAACTTCTGTTGTTTAAGCCACAGTCTTCTGTATTCTGTTATGGTGGCTTGAACTGACTAACAGAGATTTGGGTTGTGAAAACAGGGACCTGTTTTATAGAAGCGAATCTCCACACCGTGGTGCATTGTGACTTTCCAGCACACCCCTCTCTGTTCAAAATCGCCACCTGCAACGAGCAGGGAGGTTTCCGATGAGCTCTTACTGGGTCCTCCCACCTTCGCCACGGCAGGCTGGAGCCCTGGAGCCATGGCATCTGGTTCCTGCACATCAGCACCTGGGAAGCCGAGATGTTCCCGAAAGCTAGACACTGACCACCGGGATCTCCCCTTTTCCTCTCTTGCCCAGCATTCGGGGACAGTGCACCAGTGACAACCTGAACACTGATTGCAAGTAGAGCCTGCAAAATCCTCATCTTTGTTTAGATGAAGACAAAAGAGGTGAGGAATAAGGACTTGCAGCACAGAGGACATCTGTCATCGTCCACTCACAATTCCCCATCATTCACACCCACTTCCTATTTGTACAGGTGTCAATGTTGCCCTCCGACATGGAATCTCAAGTCCTACACTTCCCAATCTCCCTTGTTTATGGAGAGTAGACAGGCTGCTGTGGGCTCGGTCACCGGTATGCACCCCTGTGGGACTGTGGCTTGGGACCGCCATGTGGGAAGAGGTTGTCATGGTAACCAGGCACCCTCCCAATGCCTTGGGGACCACAGAAGGGGAGGAGTCTGGTCCAAGGCCTGAGGCTCAGGGAGGTGTCCAGGGATGACCTCTCTCCCCTGAACATGAGGCTAACATTTTGATGGCTCCAAGGATGGCCTTGAAAACAGGGTGCCCATTTGTCCTTCGCATCCTCAGGGTGTGCTGGAAACTCTCCTTCGAATCAGTGAGAATGGTGTTGGAACAGGCTCTCCTAAAAGCACATGGCCCAGTCTCAAAAGACAAGTGTAATTTGGTCAAATGAGCCAAAGAACAACGAGAAAGCTACCCAGCACCTAAGATCTGGGAGCTGAAGATGCAAATCCCAGCTCTGTCTCTGATGCCATGATGCTTACGTGCGGGCACTGAACATTGCTGAGTCTCAGCTTCTCCTCCTTATCTGGGAATCCGCCTACTTGCTGGGTGGTTTAGAGGTTTGAATGAAATCATTCGATTCACTTCAGCAAACACCTCTTGAGTACACTGGAGCTCACTGTCTGGACATGAGAAGAAAGCAGAAGAATTGTGGCCGAACGCTGTGGTCAGCACCACCAGCAGGCAGAGACGGGGTGCTCTGAGGGGCCCAGAGGGAGTGCTGGCCTCAGCTGGAGGAGGGTGGAGCATGAATTCATTGCCAAGCAGGAGAGACAGTGGGAGGACATTCTCAAACTATTGCCAAATAAGTCTGATTTAAGTTAAGGAAGCAGCAATGAAAAACAGAATAAACCCACCTAAGTGAATCAGGGAGAACTGGGAGACTGAAGAGCTCCTATGATCTTGGAGGCTGCTACACTGATGGCCCCAGGGAGACAAGATTCACCTGGAGATGCCCCAAACCTCATGGGAGACACACACGTGGCCCGGTTCACTGTGGCCTACTGTCAGGGACATTTCTTCACCATCCACTCAAGGAAAATGCCCTGCTCTGCAAAGAACCCAGTTACCTTTCAGCAAAAAGGTAAGTGAGCTCAGAAAGAATGAGCCAAGGTTGTTCCTAACGGTGACAGGTGACTTCACAGTGGGGTGGCAAGGCAGAGCACGCAATAACATGTGACTGGGTCAGAGCCTGGCCTTCAATCAGGTCAACGTGCAGGAAGCAGACAGTGGTTCAAAATCCCAGTCTTCCGGCAGGCCTACCACATTTCTTCTGAATGCAGTGACCTAAGCTGTAAAAATGCAGAGCGTCTGCTACTTCTGTTCTGTGGATGTGTCTATTTGAGAATGTGAAAAGGGAAACATAGGCCGATTGCTCCTGTCACCCTCAGCCCGTGGCCCTGGACTCCAATCTTCCTAACGCAACAAGGGCACTTGGCAGCTGCCCTCCCAGATTCTAAAGTCACCATTGCAGACAGTAACATGGTTCAGTTTCACCGGGACCTTGATGGATGGGAAAGGTGCTCTCAGTCCACATGAAGACCCCGCGTGGGCACTGAACTGTGTCACAGTGTATTGGGTCTGCAATGGTGGAGATGGTTAAGAAAAAAAAAAATCTGTTTTACCCTGTTAATTTCCAAAATTCAAGTAAAATACAAGAGTAATGCTCCAAAAAACATTTTGGATGGTGAGATTCTCATCCTGAGAGAAGAGCAGCCAGACATATATTAGGGAGGTAGAAGTGTAAGAGTCCAAATGTGCAGACCTGGGGACCTTACAACAGAAGGCAAGTGGATTAGAAAAGAAGATGCCCAGCACCCTTGGGAGCACTGAGCAATCCAGTCCCAGCTACTCCCCTCACAAGCTGTGTGTCCTTGGATGAGTCACTTAACCTCTCTGTATGCCAGTTTCCCCATCATGGGGCTGTTGATAAGATTAGATGAGAACACTCAGGTAAATATTCAGTATAATACAAACCACTTAAATGTTAGTGATGACTGTTCAACAAAGCCCCACAGAGAGGCAGGGTTCTCACTTTTGAAGCAACATTGTGTACATCAATGTATTCAATAAAGATTCCTGAAATGGTGAATACCTGGGTTATAGGAAACTATCACGTTTTACTTCAGCTGTTTAATTAAGGTGATTGCGATGAGTCTCTTTTTGAAATCATGAGGTGGCCTTTTGGTATGTGTTTGAATTATAAAATGCATATTTGTACCAGCATTTTATATATACAAAAATGCACCAGATGCATTTGTGTGTCCTTCAGCATTTTTCCAGCTAACACACCTGTTCTGTAGTGAATGTATGGAATTTTCTTCTTTTTGCGATTTCACTAAAATTTACAGGCAGTTCCCCATCCTGTGTCCAAGTGTTCTCATTGCTCAATTCCCACCTATGAGTGAGAACATGCGGTGTTTGGTTTTCTGTCCTTGTGATAGTTCGCTCCTAATGTAAATGACGAGTTGATGGGTGCAGCACACCAACATGGCACATGTATACATACGTAACAAACCTGCACGTTGTGCACATGTACCATAGAACTTAAAGTATAGTAATAAATAAAAATAAAAATAAAATAAAATAAAAAAAGTACAGGCAGTTACATTCTCATCTAGATGAAAATGTTAGCCCATGAGACTTCTCATGGTAGTTCTAGTTTTAGATGCGTTTCCAGGAGACTCTTTTAAGGTAGGTTTTCACTCAGTTTGTGTTTTGGTAGCACCTTCAGAAATCTATGACCAGTGAAGCTTGTCCTTAAGGAAAGAAGAAGATGGAAAATTCATTTACCCTTCTGTTCTTGTTTACCAGTCAGGATCAGATGCACCTGATCAGTATCAGAAACCTCACCAGTTCATTTGAGCAGAAAGGGTTTGATACAGGGAATTCAGCAATGGCCAAGTTTCTGGAAGGGCTGGAGGGGCTGGCATAAGCTGGTCACTCCTCCCTCCAGGAACAGCCCAGGAAGATGCACAGAGCTTGCCCGGTGTGAACATCTGCCTCCGCCATGGCCAAGGAGTCGAGGAATCCAGAGGCCACTGTCCAAACTGCTGGCTCTGGGACCTGCTCCTTCATCACAATCCAGTGAGACAAGAGAGAGGTTGGGAGGGTTGAACAGAGGTAGGAAAAGGGGCGGGGAGGGCAGGAGATGGGGTTAGGAAGCCCTTTTTTGGAAGCAGTATTCCTCCTGGCTGGATTCATTGTAACACAAAACATTTTGAAATATTTAGCATTCATTTCCATTGGAGTTGTTCCTCTCTCTCCACTTCTTCACTAAATGTTAAGTTGAACCATGTAAAACTGCCACTTTTGTAAGTCTAAGATGGGATGGGACAATATTGGTGATTTTGCGTGGCTCACCTGAAACTATGATCACCTCTAGGCTGGGCAGGGAGGCAGGTAATCATGGCCACACCCAGGCCTCTCCACCTGGGACCTCTGCCTGCTCCCTGAGCGAAATCATGACGTCTCCTGGCTCAGCGGACACATGTTCTCCAGCATTATTCTCCAGAAACGTCCACTGAGCTCCCCTCCAATTAATCTATTCTAAGTTGTCTTAAGATATGGACAAAATGGAGCAACTTTCCAGGATGATAAATGATTGCATTAACTTTTCCCTGACAGGTGGCTTTCTCTGTGATTGGCCCTTTGTTTTTGTCCAGCTGGGCTCAAATGGCCAAGGGGTTAGAACAGGGGCATGTCTTGTCCAGCATAGTGCATGCCACGTGCCTATATGCCACGTGTCTACCCTTCACACCTACATACCACATACCTACTCACCATGTGCCTACACACCGTGTATCTAACCTCCACATGCCTACCCTCCGCATACCCACCCTCCATGTGTCCACCCTCCGCATACCCACCATCCACGTGCCTACCCACCGCATACCCACCCTCCACGTGCCTAACCACCGCATACCCACCTGTCACGTGACTACCCACCGCATACCCACCCTCCACGTGCCTACCCTCCACTTACCCACCCTCCACGTGCCTACCCTCCACATACCCACCCTCCACGTCCCTACCCACCACATATCCACCTATCACGTCCCTACTCACCACATACCCACCTATCACGTGACTACCCACCGCATACCCACCCTCCACGTGCCTACCCTCCACACACCCACCCTCCACATCCCTAGCCACCACACAACCACCCTCCACGTGCCTACCTGCCACACACCCAACCTCCACGTGCCTACCCGCCACACATCCACCCTCCACGTGGCTACCCGCCACACACCCACCCTCCACGTGCCTACCCTCCACACACCCACCCTCCACGTGCCTACCCTCCACACACCCACCCTCCACGTGCCTACCCTCCACATACCTACCCTCCACGTGCCTACCCTCCACATACCCACCCTCCACGTGCCTACCTTCTACATACCCACCCACCATGTGACTACCCACCACATACCCAAACCCCACATGTCTACCAGCCACATACCTACCCACCACATACCTACCCATGTGTCTACCCTCCATGTGCCTAAAACCACCTGTCTAAAACCAGGTGCCTACACACCAGGAACCTATACACCACCCACCCAGACACCACATGCCAACTTCAGTACTGTAAACTGCAACAAGCACAGGGCACTCAGAATCCCTTAGCTCTGCAAGTGACCTTGGAAAGTCCATGCAGCAAAGGAAGCTTCTTCCTTGTTAACAGAGCCATGATTTTATTTGGGTCCCCACTTCATCCTCAGCTGCAGAGGTAACTTCTGATGGACCACATGGACCTTGTGATCCCATTCCCCTCGATTTAGCCTGTTTCTAACTAATGAGACAGAAGAGAAAGTCTGCTGAGAGTCTGGGAATGGTTTCTTGCTCCTAAAATGTTAACACTGGTATATTAATCCATCCTCACACTGCTATAAAGAAATACCTGAGAGTGGGTAATTTATAAAGATTTAATTGGCTCACATTTCTGCAGGCTGTACAGGGGGCTTCTGGGAGGGCTCAGGAAACTTTCAATCATGTCACAAGGCAAAGGAGAAGCAAGCATGTCTTACATGACCAGAGCAGAAGGTGGGGAGTGGCAGGTGCCACACACTTTAAACAACCAGATCTCACGAACCCTCACTCACCATCACGAGAAGCAGCACAGAGAGGGAAATCTGCCCACGTGCTCCAGTCACCTCCCACCAGACCCACCTCCAACACTGGGGATTACAGTATGACAGGAGATTTGTGTGGGGACATAGATGCAAGCCCTATCAACTGGGAATGAGCATTCCTTCTCTTTCTCTGGTGGTTGCCATGCACGGACATTGACATCTGCAGCCCAGGAAGGGTCTGCCTGGAGCCAAGAGCCCATCACTCAAGTGCAGGTCAGAGAGACTCGGGTCCTTGGCAGCACAGTCAAGCCTCAGGGCAAGGAGAGGTTAATGTAATCACTTCCCTTCCAGACAAAAGACAGAGTGGCTTTTCTTTTGTTTTAACTTAAGAAACATTAAGATAGTTTTAATTAGGACTAACTGGGAAAAGCAAGAGGAAAGTCAACAGTTTAATGACAATTCCTGGAATCTGGACTACTGGCTTCTTTTCATGTGAGACAATAAATTATTTTCCCATTTAAGCCAACTTGAATTAACATTTTTAGTTAATTTGCACCCAAGTCACTCTGATTGAGGGTCAACTAATCTACCTCCTATTGTTAGGCAGAAGTTCCTCATCTCATCCCAGACAATGGGGACCTGCCTTCCCTTTAGAAGTCACTTTAAAACAGAACTACACAGTCGCTTTTTAAAAGTGATTTAAAACTGATTCCAGTATTTAGTAAAACAACAGAAAGGAACTCCTCTTCACAGGTAGCCCATCTGCTGTTTAAAGCTCCCTTATTTCCTAATGTTAAGGTTCCCAGAGACAAGCGTGCGTTCCCTCTTCTGGCAGATTCTCCTACAGTTCGGAAACCCATTTGGCTCAGCCATAAAACCCACCCTTGCTGCCAAGAGGATGAGACTTTCCTTTGCTTATCCATCAGGTTTGTGAAATTAAATAATTAAAACCTAAAGTTGTTGGAACTTTAGATTATTCTGATCCCTGACAGGAATGTGGCTTTGTGGCCTGAGTCACGCAGCACGCAGCTGTGACTCTGGCTTTTTCCTGTAAGTGATTTGGAAAGACCTTGTAGCGCCAGAGCTAAGACTCCCTCAGATGGTCAACCCTGCTCATGGAATGTTAAAGCAATATTCCTTAGAATGTAGCAAGCTGCCACTGATCAAATCACTACAACACATGCACAGGCCTTGCTGGAATCCCCTAAACTTCTCTGTCTCTGTCTATGTAAGTGAAGCCCTAACTCCCAACTTGTGAAGCATTGACCCTGTTGCTTTGGAGTCTGCGTTTCCCAGGTGGCTAACCTTAAGCTTCCTGCTCAAATGAACTCAGCACTTAATCATGATTTCTGAATCTCATGATCTAAGGTTGACAGGTTGGTGCATTCTACCATTACGCGCTGTCATTGTTTTCAAGGAAATCTGCCTCTGCAACTATCACGCTTCATTGAATTTAAGGCACCGTTGATATAAGACCACTGCTTTATATACTGCAAACAACAGAAATCCTCTGGCAGGAGAGCTGTGACATGCCATGAATTCTGCAATGTACTCCAATCTTGGAGAAGTTAAGATGTGTTTTTCTAAATGTGTATGTCTTAGAATCCTTGAAAAAATGGTATTTTATTTTTGCACAGCAGTTGCAAAAATATCACAAAGGAAGAACATCAATGTTGGCAGCCTTTCCAATGGGCAAGGAAGCATCTCTCTGTGCAGCATCCCAGGAAACACACAAACATAGCTGAGGGAGATATCTCTGTGCTTGGAACCTCCTAGAATGTCTCCTGTCCTGGATTCCAGAAGGAGGTAGAGGGTGATTCATACCACATGGACTCTGGTTGTCTTCCTGAAGAAGACTGGCTCTGCACAAGGGCACTGCCTTGGGTAATGCCCCATCTTTTCATCTACAGCCACTGCCCCATTGCCAACCATCTGCCTGAGGCCTGGTCAGGTGAATGGGCCCTACCGGGGACCTTTGGCTACTGAAGGTTTTAGAATGCCTCTTTGACATATTCTTCTCTGTGATTCTGTGTGTGAGGACATCCAGGAGCCAAGGTGGAGAACCCTGGATGACCTTACAAGATGGCTGTCTAGTTGTATGTTCCCCGCACTGGCCTCCCCTGAAACCTTCCCTGTACCACCAACTTGCCCCTCCATCCATGGTGTGTGCATGTGTGCACAGGCCCATGGTGGGCCAACAGCCCTGCCCCAGGCATTGTCGGGTTCTTTGGGAGACCGAAGCCACAAGAGGTAACACGTGCAGCATTCAGTGGACAGGTTTCCTGCCACATGGAGAAAACTGGCTTCGGTGAGGCTGAAGAACAGAGCCAACATTAAAATAGAATGAGAAGACACACACAGAGAAACGGAGCCAATGGCATTTCCGTTTCAGTTTCCAGTTTTGATTCATTTAGTTGAAAGCCTAGCCACATTCCCACACTTGGATTCTGTAATACATTCCAGGATTCTTATAATAAAACCTGTGTTTTATTTCACTGGCTTCAATTAGGATGCCATCTCCCACAGCAAAAACATCTAACAAGTATATAGACCATATTCCTGACCTGAGCAATGTACAGAGGACACTGATGATAATGATGCCAGCTTTAGGACCACGTGGAAAAAGCAGAGCAGGTATTTCAAGGGTTGGGGATAAATAAAGGCAAAAAGTTCAAAAAGAGAGATATAAAGGAGAATTTGATTTAGGGGAAGTTTAGGAAAAAGACAAAACTCTAGTCAGGAAGAGTCTTGAGAGACACAGCCCTGGGCCACGTAACATGGCTAAGCCCCAGGGCCCAGGAGCACCAGACTCAACGCCCACTCAGACCACTCTTGCAGATCATCCTGCAGCAGGTACAGGGGTCTGACCTCCCACTTCAAGGGAACTGACCATGTTTCAATCAAATAATTGGTTTAGTAGAGAAAAGCCAGGACTAGTGTTGATGAGGGCCAGGTTATCGACTCCCTGGAGAACTCACAGTGATCTGGCTGGGCCTCTTTTTGCCCCTGTTCCTGAGCTGTTAAGTGAGAAGATTCAATGAGCTCTAAGGTACTTAACAGAAAACTGTTTTCAGTCCAACCCAGCACATACAAATGTCAACGTAGCTTATCTATTGTAATAGACCTAGAAATCATAAAACAGGAATATTTCCTATGTAAACTGCCTGCAGTGAATGCTCTAGTTGGGACATGCTTGGGGCCCAGTGCAAACTCTCCCCAGATCCACCCCAACCCATCATCCTTGGCCTCTCCTTCGGCACTTCCGTAAAGTATTAGGACCCAGGGAACATGTAGAAATGCCTGAGCCAGATGATCTTCCCAGCGGTTTATTTCTACCACATAAACTCCAGGCATGTGGGACTCCATCCATGGCCTCCCCATCTATTATTCTATCCTCACCCCAGACACATTCCTCTTTTTCTTTGGAAATGTGTCTCTCACTGGCCTTGCTGGAATGAGATGACCTGAAACATGTGCAGAATCAAAAGTTAATAATAAAACCCTGCTTGTTAGGCACTCAGCCCTGGTTCCTGGGACCACAGAAACAACTATTGATTTTTCCCTTTTGAAATCACACAGGAGGCCAAGGCGAGCCACTCGCCGACTCACAAGTGATCCCAATCACCTAATGCTGCCTGGCCCCAGAGCTTCCCGGAGTACATGGAGCTCTCTGCATTGTCATGATCTTGCATGAGTCTAGCAGGGAGAAGCAAAAATGAGGCTGCGCTGGAGAAATTGTCCTGCTGGTTTTGTTTACGAGTAAGTGTGTTTGTTAGTTGGGGTTGGCTTAGTGGGGGATGGAGGATCCCCGGTTTTATTAATATTAAAGTTCCGTCTACCTAAATTTTTGTGCCTATTGTTTATTTTCTCCAAGAATCAAAATACAAGAATTAATAAATTAAAATCACAGTGAGATACCATCTCACACCAGTGAGAATGGCTATTACTAACAAGTCAAAAAACAAAAGATGCTGGTGAGGTTGTGGAGAAAAGGGAGTGCCTATATGCTGTTGGTGGGAATGTAAATTAGTTCAGCCCCTGTGAAAAGCAAGTGGAGATTTCTTAAAGAACAGGAAACCCAACTACTGTTCGACTCAGCAATCCCATTACTGAGTATATATCCAAAAGAAAACAAATCATTCTACCAAAAAGACAAATGGATTCACATGTTCATCCCAGCACTATTCACAAAAGCAAAGACATGGAATCCACCCAGATGACCATCAATAGTGAACTGAATAAATAAAATGTGATACATATACACCATAGAATACTACACAGTCATAAAAAAATGAACAAAATTTTGTCCTTTGCAGCAACAGGGATGCAGCTAGAGGCCATTATTCCAAGTGAATTAGTGCAAGAAGAGAAAACAAATACCACATGTTCTCACTTATAAATGGGAGCTAAACATTGGGTACCCAGGGACATAAAGATGGCAACAATAAACACTGGGGACTGACAGAGGAGGGAGGGAATTAGGGGAGCAAGAATTGAAAAACTAGCTTTTGGATACTATGCTCAGTACCTGGGTGATGGAATCAATCACACCCCAAACCTCAGGATCATGCACCATTCCCAGTAACAAACCTGCACACATACCACCTGAATTTAAAAGTTAAAATTATGGAGTATATTATATACATAATATAATAATGCACTATATATATATATATAAATCAAACTTTAGCCTTGGGAACCATTCTTGTGATTGGCATTAACTTGTGGTCAATTATACCAAATGAGAAGGAAGGATGATCATTAGAAAAGAGACCACGGCAACCTCTGCCTAGAACCTTTCTCTTTATCCTCTTCCAAATAATCATAAACCTTTTACTGTAATTATATGCGTATGTTGTGACATTTTTTACTTCCCTCCAACTGATGCTGACTCGTACTTTTTACAAGTGGGCACAGTTCTGTCTCAAATGTACGGCTATTGTACTATGCCGAACGGTAAATACCTTGCATACTGTAACACGTATTCTGTTTAAACTTTATAAATGAAAAGGACTGTGTGCTAGTATGGTAACCCGTGGGTTCTGGTAAATTAACAGAGTTATTACTGATATTGGCTAATTTTTGAATAAATGAGTAGGGTTTATTTATTTATGAAAGAAAAGAGAAAAGTTGCCCATTGGGATCTGATCTTGTGGGGGGGGCCCCACCCAGGAACTGACTCAGCACAATGACGACAGCTTCAGATCAGTTACCTGTTGATTCATGTCTACCTAACCAAGGTCGCAGCCACTCCTTGCCCAGGGCCCCGCTGTGCGGCCCGTCGCCCGTCCGGTCGTTCATGCGCCGAGCCCACTGGCTTCCTCACACCCACCAAGGTGTCCTTAAAACTCATATCCCCAAATGCTCAGGGGACTGATCTGAGTAATAATAAAAACTACTGTCTTCCCATGCGTAGCCGCTCTGTGTTGAACTACTCGTCTCTGCTATTGCAATTCCCCTGTCTTGATAAATCCGGCATCTGTCTAGGCAGCAGACAAGGTGAACCTCCCCGGGGCACGCTCTCGCTGTAAAGTCAGGAGGGACAGAGCTGGACGGGCAATCAGCCTCGCCTTCCCGTGGTTGCCCACGTGCCGTGACAGGGCCTACTGCTCACTCCTTCCCATGCAGGGAGGGGTCCCCTCCTTATTTGAATTCACTAGGACTGTCAATTTCTTTCATCGTTTGCTACATCTCCACAAGTTCAACATCATGACTCTGTGAAGACACAGAAATGTGAAAAGCGCGAGCCTGTTTCTGCTGAGGCAGCGAAGAAGACCACGCAGCGGAGCAGGACGCTTCTGTGATAAGAAGAGGCGGTGGAAGGAGTCCCTGCACCATTCCCGGCAGGGCAGGGGCCTGGGACACTAGCTTAAACCTCCCGCGGAAGATGGACTGTATACAGGAGGCACGGGCAGCGACAGCCGCAGCACATTCTGAGAGATTGTGCAGGTCAGTGCCCTGCTGCAGGAGTAGGGCGGAAAACCCAGAAAGCAAGCCTGGAGCGAGATGTGCAGCGTCAGTGGCCCTCCGCAGGGAGTGAGGGGCGGAAACCCAGGTGGAGTGAGGCACCACGGGAGGAAAAACAGATTCATAGAGGGTGCTTCCTCAGGTCCATCCAGACCTGTCACGTTTTCCTGCCACCCCCTCCTGCAAGCTGGCCACCTGAGGTGGGGGTGGCATTGTGAATAATGAGCCCTTAACCATGGGGGGGCGATCTGCCCTGACTACGGGTTGGTTTCAGAAGTAGAGTAACACATTGGAGAATCGCAGCTGTAATGAGAACTGGTCAAGAAAGCCCATACATCTGGTGTCAAGAAGTGAAGAATCAAGAACCCTGGTGGCAAGAATCAAGAATAAATAATAGTGGCAGTATTGCAGAAACAGTAGTGTGTTTTTCCTATTCGCTCCCTCATGAGAGAAGTCGGCAGAGACCACAGGGGACACCCATTTTATGCTGAGTTGCCAGACCTCAACACCACCAGCTAATACAATGTAGCCAGTTCCTCTTTTTGCGACACTGCCCTTCTTTCACGTGTTCTATAAAACAAGGCTGCACATGGACAACTACAAAGTTCCGACTTCTTCCGCTCTACCATTAGATATTTTCTGGAAGGCACTTACGTTGAAGTTGGAAAACTTTCTCATGCCAAGTTGCAAATTGCGCCCAGGGAGGGGTCTTCCAAGTTGTTACATCCAGGAGAGTAGGAACATGCTTTCAAATCATGTATAACACTATGTGTGTCGTGCTGTGTAGTGTGCATGATGATGTACTATATGTGTTGCCTGTATGTTTACTGTGCGTGTGTTATATGGTCTGTGTATGTGTGATATAGTATTATGTGTGTCTGTGTATTGCTGGGCATGTGTGGTATATATGTGTGCCTGTATGTTATGTGCGTGTGTATATGTGTCTGTGTATGTGTGTATATATGTATTATGTGTGTGTCTGTGGTATGCGCATGTGTGCGCTATATATGTGTCGCCTGTATGTTTATGTGGCCCGTGTGTATATGTGTCTGTGTATGTGCTGTATATATGGTATTATGTGTGTGTCTGGTGTATGTGCATGTGTGTATATATGTATGCCTGTCATGTGTATTGTGCATGTTGGGTTATATGTGTCTGTGTGTGTATGTGCTGTATATAATTATGTGTGTATTGATGTGTGTGTGTCTTGTGTGCATGTATGTGCACGTGCTATTATGTTGTGTGATGGTGTGTGCGTGGTGTACTCTGTTTAGGAGCTTTGCAAGATTGTTAATTTTTAAAATAGTACATTATTGTGGCCTCTACTTTTTTATCAAGTGAAATACGGTTTCTTCGATATGAACTGACCTTTGTACGTTGAATCTGTATGCATGTATTACCTGTGTGTGGCTTTATTGCATTTTCTATCCTGGGTGCTCACATGTTTACGTTTCAACAGCCTCCTGGCACTCCTGTCATTATTACTAGCAGATATTAACAAAGACTATTAACAATTTTTGGAATATAGTGTAATTATTGTCTAAATCAGGACATTTGAAGAGTAGAAAATGTTACCATTCACAGTAATTATGCACAAAAAACAGGCATAAACCAGGACTCTCCTGAGAGCAATCAGGGCATACAAGACAATCTAATCATCGCCCCATTGCAAACTGTTTTTTCGGACTTGCTATTTGCCTTTTGCAATTTTTCTCTAACATTTGATGGAGATTTGAATGTTTGGCTAGAATCAAAATCTTCTTTCCTTAAGTAGCTCTCTCCTTTTTATAGTTTATATTATTTATTTTTTCATTTATGTTATTTATTTATTTTACTTTAAGTTCCGGGGATACGATGTGCAGAACGTGCAGGTTTGTCCTCATAGGCTTCATACCATGTGTCATTGGAGGTCTGCTGCACCTATCAACCTGTCATCTAGGTTTTAAGCCCTGCATGCATTAGGTATTTGTCCTAATGCTGTCCCTTCCCTTGCCCGCCACCCCGACAAGCTCTGGTGTGTGTTCTTCCCCTCCCTGTGTCCATGTGTTCTCACTGTTCAACTCCCACTTATGAGTGAGAACATGTGGTATTTGGTTTTCTGTTCCTGTGTGTGTTTGCTGAGGACCATGGCTTCCAGCTTCATCCATGTCCCAGCAAAGGACATGATCTCATTTTTGTTTTGTTTTGTTTTAGTTTGTTTTTTGAGACAGAGTCTCACTCTGTCACCCAGGCTGGTGTGCAGTGACGTGATCTCCATTCACGCAAGCTTCACCTCCAGGGTTCACGCCATTCTCCTGCCTCAGCCTCCCAAGTAGCTGGGACTACAGGTGCCCCCCACCACACCAGGCTAATTTTTTGTATTTTTAGTAGAGATAGGGTTTCACTGTGTTAGCCAGGATGGTCTTGATCTCCTGACCTCGTGAGCCGCCTGCCTTGGCCTCCCAAGATCTCATTCTTTTTTGTTGGCTAGATAGTATTCCATGATGTATATGTACCACATTTTCTTTATCCAGTCAGTCATTAATGGGCACTTGCATTGGTTCCATGTCTTTGCTATTGTGAATAGTGTTGCAATAAACATATGTGTGCATGTCTCTTTATAGTAGAATGATTTATATTGCTTTGGGTATAAACCCAGTAATGGGATTACTGAGTCAAATGTTATTTCTGGTTCTAGATCCCTGAGGAATCGCCACACTGTTTTCCACAATGGTTGAACTAATTTACATTCCCACCAACAGTGTAAAAGCGTTCCTATTTCTCCATAACCTCACCAGCATGTATTGTTTCTTGACTTTTTCATAATCACCATTCTGACTGGTGTGAGATGATAGATATCTCATTGTGGTTTTGATTTGCATTTCTCTGATGATTAGTGACTGGAGATTTTTTTCATATGTTTTTTGGCTGCATAAAATGTCTTCTTTTGAGAGTGTCTGTTCATATCCATTGCCCATTTTTTGATGGGGTTGTTTGTTTTTTTCTTGTAAATTTGTTTAAGCTCCTTGTAGATTCTGGATATTAGACCTTTGTCAGATGGGTAGATTGCAAAACTTTTCTCCCATTCTGTAGGCTGTCTGTTCATTTTGATGACAGTTTCTTTTGCTATGCAGAAGCTCTTTAGTTTATTTAGATCCCATTTGTCAATTTTGGCTTTTGTTGCAGTTGCTTTTGGCATTTTGTCATGAAGTCTTTGTCCATGCCTATGTCCTGAATAGTATTGCTCAGGTTTTATTCTAGGGTTTTATGGTTTTGGGTTTTACATTTAAGTCTTTAATCTATCTTGAGTTAATTTTATATAAAGTATAAGGAAGGGGTCCAGTTTCAGTTTTCTGCATATAACTAGCCAGTTTTCCCAGCATCATTTATTAAATACGGAATCCTTTTCCCCATTGCTTGTTTTGTCAGGTTTGTCAAAGATCAGATGGTTGTAGATGTGTGGTATTATTTCTGAGGTCTTCGTTCTGTTCCATTGGTATATATGTCTGTTTTGGTACCAGTAACACGCTGTTTTGGTTACTGTAGCCTTGTAGTATAGCTTGAAGTCAGGTACTGTGATGCCTCCAGCTTTGTTATTTTGCTTAGGATTGTCTTGGTTATGTAAGCTCTTTTTTTGGTTCCATATGAAATTTAAAGTAGTTTTATCTAATTCTGCAAAGAATGCCAGTGGAAGTTTGATGGATTAGCATTGAATCTATAAATTACTTTGGGCAATATGACCATTTTCACAATGTTGATTCTTCCTATTCATGAGGATGGAATGCTTTTCCATTTGTTTGTGTCTTCTCTTATTTCCTTGAGCAGTGGTTTGTAGTTCTTGAAGAGGTCCTTCATGTATCTTGTTAGCTGTATTCCCAGGCATTTTATTCTCTTCATAGCAATTGTGAATGGAAGTTCATACATGATTTGGCTCTCTGCTTGTCAATTTTGGTATATAGGAATGCTTGTGATTTTGCTCGTTGATTTTGTATCCTGAGACTTTGCTGAAGTTGCTTATCAGCTTAAAGAGTTTTGGGGCAGAGATGATAGGGTTTTCTAAATATAGAATCACTTCATCTGCAAACAGAGACCATTTGACTTCCTCTCTTCCTATTTTAATACCGTTTATTTCTTCTCTTGCTTGATTGCCCTGGCCAGAACTTCCAATACTATATTAAATAGGAGTGGTGAGAGAAGGCATCCTTGCCTTGTGCCAGCTTTCAAAGGGAATGCATACAGCTTTTGCCCATTCACTAAGATTATGGATTTGTCGTAAATAGCTCTTATTATTTTGAAATATGTGCCATCAAAACCTAGTTTATTGAGAGTTTTAGCATGAAAGGCTGTTGAATTTTGTCAAAGGCCTTTTCTGCATCTATTGAGGGATTCATGTGGTTTTGTCAATAGTTCTGTTCATGTGATGGATTACGTTTATTGATTTGCATATATTGAACCAGCCTTGCATCCCAGGGATGAAGCCAACTTGATCATGATGCATAAGCTTTTGATGTGCTGCTGGATTTGGTTTGCCAGTATTTTATTGAGGATTTTCACATTGATGTTTATCAGGGATATTGGCCCGAAGTTTTCTTTTTTTGTTCTGTCTGTATCAGGTTTTGTTCTGTCTCTATCAGGTTTTAATAACTCATAAAATGAGTTATGGAGGAGTCCCTCCTTTTCAGTTGTTTAGAATCATTTCAGAAGAAATGGTACCAGCTTCTCTTTGTGCCTCTTTGTGTAGAATTTGACTGTGAATTCGTCTGGTCCTGGGCTTTTGTGGTTAGTAGGCTATTAATTAGTGCCTCAATTTCAGAACTTGTTATTGGTCTATTCAGGGATTCAACCTCTTCCTGTGTTAGTCTTGGGAGGGTGTTTGTGTCCAGGAATTCATCTATTTCTTCTAGATTTTCTAGTTTATTTGTGTAGAGGTGTTTACAGTATTCTCTGGTGGTAGTCTGTATTTCTGTGGGGTCAGTGGAGACATCCCTTTTATCATTTTTTATTGTATCTATTTGATTCTTCTCTTTTTTCTTCTTTATTAGTTTAGCTAGTGGTCTATTTTGTTAATTTTTTTTTAAAAAAAAAACTACTATATTCATTGATTTTGAAGGGTTTTCCTGTCTCTATCTCTTTCAGTTCTACTCTGATCTTAGTTATTTGTCTTCTGCTAGCTTTGGGGTTAAACTCTTTGCTCTTGTTTTCTAGTTCTTTTAATTGTGATGTTAGGATGTCAATTTGAGATCTTTCCAGCTTTCTGATGTGGGCATTTAGTGCTATAAGTTTTCCTCTTAATGCTGCTTTAGCTGTGTCCCAGAGATGCTGGTACGTTGCCTCTTTGTTCTCATTGGTTTCAAAGAACTTCTTGATTTCTGCCTTAATTTCATTATTTCCCCAGGAGTCTTTCAGGATGAGGTTGTTCAATTTCCATGTAGTTGTGTGGTTTTGAGTGCGTTTCTTAATTTTGAGTTCTAATTTGATTGCACTGTGGTCTGAGAGACTGTTACGATTGCAGTTCTTTTGCACTTGCTGAGGAATGTTTTACTTCCAATTATGTGGTCAATTTTAGAATAAGTGCCATATGGCATTGAGAAGAATGTATATTGTGTTGATTTGGGATGGAAAATTCTGTAGATGTCTATTAGGTCCACTTGATCCAGAGCTGAGTTCAAATTCTAAATATCCTTGTTAATTTTCTGTCTCATTGATCTGTCTAATATTGACAGTGGGGTGTTAAAGCCTCCCACTATTATTGTGTAGGAGTCTAAGTCTCTTTGTAGGTCTCTAAGAACTTGTTTTATAAATCTGAGTGCTCCTATATTGGGTGCATATATGTTTAGGATAGTTAGCTCTTCTCAAATTGATCCCTTTAGCATTATGTAATGCCCTTCTTTGTCATTTTGATCTTTGTTGGCTTAAAGTCTGTTTTATCAGAGACTAGGATTGCAACCCCTGCTTTTTTTTTTTTTTTTTTTTTTTTGAAATTTTCCTCTTTTCCTTTTTTTTCAACCTATGTGTGTCTTTGCACTTGAGATGGGTCTCCTGAATACACACACCGATGGGTCTTGACTCTTTATCCAATTTGCTACTCTGTGTCTTTTAACTGGGGCATTTAGCCCATTTACATTTAAGGTTAATATTGTTATGCGTGTATTTCATCCTGTCATCATGATGCTAGCTGGTTATTTTGCACATTAGTTGACGCAGTTTCTTCATATGTCATTGGTCTTTATATTTTCTTGTGTTTTTGCAGTGACTGGTACCAGTTTTTCCTTTACATATTTAGTGCTTCCTTCAGGAGCTCTTGCAAGGCAGGCCTGGTGCTGATGAAATCCCTTAGGATTTGCTTGTTTGAAAAGGATTTTATTTCTCCTTTGCTGATGAAGCTTAGTTTGACTGGATATGAAGTTCTGGGTTGAAAATTCTTTTCTTTAAGAATGTTGAATATTGGCCCCCACTCTCTTCTGGCTTGTGGGGTTTCTGCTGAGAGATCTGGTGTTAGTCTGATGGACTTGCCTTTGTAGGTGACCTGACCTTTCTGCTTGGCTGCCCTTAATATTTTTTCCTTTGTTTCAACCTTGAAGAATCTGACAATTATGTGTCTTGGGGTTGCTCTTCTCCAGGAGAATCTTAGTGGCAGTCTCCATGTTTCCTGAAATTGAATGTTGACCTGTCTTGCTAGGTTGCATAAATTCTCCTGGATAACATCCTGAAGTATGTTTTCCAACTTGGTTCCATTCTCCCCGTCATTTTCATGTACTCCAATCAATTGTAGGTTCGGTCTTTTTACATATTCCCATATTTCTCAGAGGTTTTGTTCATTCCTTTTCATTCTTTTTGCTCTAATCTTGACTGCATGCCTTATTTCAGGGCCTTCAAACTCTGATATCCTTTCTTCTGTTTGATCAATTTGGCTACTGATACTTGCGTATGCTTCACAAAGTTCTCATGCCGTGTTTTTCAACTCCATCAGGTCATTAATGTTTCTCTCTACACTGATTATTCTAGTTAGCAGCTCCTGTAACCTTTTATCAGGATTCTTAGCTTCTTTGTATTGGGTTAGAACATGCTCCTTTAACTCAATGGAGTTTGTTATTACCCACCTTCTGAAGCCTACTTCTGTCAATTCATCCATCTCATTCTACGTCCAATTCTGTGCCCTTGCTGGAGAGGTGTTGCAATCATTTGGAGGAGAAGAGGCATTCTGGCATTTGGAATTTTCTGCATTTTTGTGCTGGTTTTTCCTCACCTTTGTGGATTTATCTACTTTTGATCTTTGAGGCTGATGACCTTTTGATGGGGTTTTTTTCGGGGGGGGACGGTATTTTTGTTGATGTTGTTGTTGTTTTCTGTTTGTTAGCTTTTTTTTCTAACAGTCAGGCCCCTCTTCTGCAGGTCTGTTGCAGTTTGCTCCATGTATCAACCTGCTCCATGGGACATACCTGGATTATTTTCCCAGTACTGACACTGGTGCCCACAATACCACCTGCAAGTCAGCAGAGCAGAGCTCAGTAGGACAAACGTCAGCTCTCCTGCAGGACTGTCTACACCTGGAGTAGAAACCACAGCCATTGNATATGTTTTTTGGCTGCATAAAATGTCTTCTTTTGAGAGTGTCTGTTCATATCCATTGCCCATTTTTTGATGGGGTTGTTTGTTTTTTTCTTGTAAATTTGTTTAAGCTCCTTGTAGATTCTGGATATTAGACCTTTGTCAGATGGGTAGATTGCAAAACTTTTCTCCCATTCTGTAGGCTGTCTGTTCATTTTGATGACAGTTTCTTTTGCTATGCAGAAGCTCTTTAGTTTATTTAGATCCCATTTGTCAATTTTGGCTTTTGTTGCAGTTGCTTTTGGCATTTTTGTCATGAAGTCTTTGTCCATGCCTATGTCCTGAATAGTATTGCTCAGGTTTTATTCTAGGGTTTTTATGGTTTTGGGTTTTACATTTAAGTCTTTAATCTATCTTGAGTTAATTTTTATATAAAGTATAAGGAAGGGGTCCAGTTTCAGTTTTCTGCATATAACTAGCCAGTTTTCCCAGCATCATTTATTAAATACGGAATCCTTTTCCCCATTGCTTGTTTTTGTCAGGTTTGTCAAAGATCAGATGGTTGTAGATGTGTGGTATTATTTCTGAGGTCTTCGTTCTGTTCCATTGGTATATATGTCTGTTTTGGTACCAGTAACACGCTGTTTTGGTTACTGTAGCCTTGTAGTATAGCTTGAAGTCAGGTACTGTGATGCCTCCAGCTTTGTTATTTTTGCTTAGGATTGTCTTGGTTATGTAAGCTCTTTTTTTGGTTCCATATGAAATTTAAAGTAGTTTTTATCTAATTCTGCAAAGAATGCCAGTGGAAGTTTGATGGATTAGCATTGAATCTATAAATTACTTTGGGCAATATGACCATTTTCACAATGTTGATTCTTCCTATTCATGAGGATGGAATGCTTTTCCATTTGTTTGTGTCTTCTCTTATTTCCTTGAGCAGTGGTTTGTAGTTCTTGAAGAGGTCCTTCATGTATCTTGTTAGCTGTATTCCCAGGCATTTTATTCTCTTCATAGCAATTGTGAATGGAAGTTCATACATGATTTGGCTCTCTGCTTGTCAATTTTTGGTATATAGGAATGCTTGTGATTTTTGCTCGTTGATTTTGTATCCTGAGACTTTGCTGAAGTTGCTTATCAGCTTAAAGAGTTTTGGGGCAGAGATGATAGGGTTTTCTAAATATAGAATCACTTCATCTGCAAACAGAGACCATTTGACTTCCTCTCTTCCTATTTTAATACCGTTTATTTCTTCTCTTGCTTGATTGCCCTGGCCAGAACTTCCAATACTATATTAAATAGGAGTGGTGAGAGAAGGCATCCTTGCCTTGTGCCAGCTTTCAAAGGGAATGCATACAGCTTTTGCCCATTCACTAAGATTATGGATTTGTCGTAAATAGCTCTTATTATTTTGAAATATGTGCCATCAAAACCTAGTTTATTGAGAGTTTTTAGCATGAAAGGCTGTTGAATTTTGTCAAAGGCCTTTTCTGCATCTATTGAGGGATTCATGTGGTTTTTGTCAATAGTTCTGTTCATGTGATGGATTACGTTTATTGATTTGCATATATTGAACCAGCCTTGCATCCCAGGGATGAAGCCAACTTGATCATGATGCATAAGCTTTTTGATGTGCTGCTGGATTTGGTTTGCCAGTATTTTATTGAGGATTTTCACATTGATGTTTATCAGGGATATTGGCCCGAAGTTTTCTTTTTTTGTTCTGTCTGTATCAGGTTTTTGTTCTGTCTCTATCAGGTTTTAATAACTCATAAAATGAGTTATGGAGGAGTCCCTCCTTTTCAGTTGTTTAGAATCATTTCAGAAGAAATGGTACCAGCTTCTCTTTGTGCCTCTTTGTGTAGAATTTGACTGTGAATTCGTCTGGTCCTGGGCTTTTTGTGGTTAGTAGGCTATTAATTAGTGCCTCAATTTCAGAACTTGTTATTGGTCTATTCAGGGATTCAACCTCTTCCTGTGTTAGTCTTGGGAGGGTGTTTGTGTCCAGGAATTCATCTATTTCTTCTAGATTTTCTAGTTTATTTGTGTAGAGGTGTTTACAGTATTCTCTGGTGGTAGTCTGTATTTCTGTGGGGTCAGTGGAGACATCCCTTTTATCATTTTTTATTGTATCTATTTGATTCTTCTCTTTTTTCTTCTTTATTAGTTTAGCTAGTGGTCTATTTTGTTAATTTTTTTTTAAAAAAAAAACTACTATATTCATTGATTTTTGAAGGGTTTTTCCTGTCTCTATCTCTTTCAGTTCTACTCTGATCTTAGTTATTTGTCTTCTGCTAGCTTTGGGGTTAAACTCTTTGCTCTTGTTTTTCTAGTTCTTTTAATTGTGATGTTAGGATGTCAATTTGAGATCTTTCCAGCTTTCTGATGTGGGCATTTAGTGCTATAAGTTTTCCTCTTAATGCTGCTTTAGCTGTGTCCCAGAGATGCTGGTACGTTGCCTCTTTGTTCTCATTGGTTTCAAAGAACTTCTTGATTTCTGCCTTAATTTCATTATTTCCCCAGGAGTCTTTCAGGATGAGGTTGTTCAATTTCCATGTAGTTGTGTGGTTTTGAGTGCGTTTCTTAATTTTGAGTTCTAATTTGATTGCACTGTGGTCTGAGAGACTGTTACGATTGCAGTTCTTTTGCACTTGCTGAGGAATGTTTTACTTCCAATTATGTGGTCAATTTTAGAATAAGTGCCATATGGCATTGAGAAGAATGTATATTGTGTTGATTTGGGATGGAAAATTCTGTAGATGTCTATTAGGTCCACTTGATCCAGAGCTGAGTTCAAATTCTAAATATCCTTGTTAATTTTCTGTCTCATTGATCTGTCTAATATTGACAGTGGGGTGTTAAAGCCTCCCACTATTATTGTGTAGGAGTCTAAGTCTCTTTGTAGGTCTCTAAGAACTTGTTTTATAAATCTGAGTGCTCCTATATTGGGTGCATATATGTTTAGGATAGTTAGCTCTTCTCAAATTGATCCCTTTAGCATTATGTAATGCCCTTCTTTGTCATTTTGATCTTTGTTGGCTTAAAGTCTGTTTTATCAGAGACTAGGATTGCAACCCCTGCTTTTTTTTTTTTTTTTTGCTTGGTAAATTTTCCTCTATTCCTTTCTTTTCAACCTATGTGTGTCTTTGCACTTGAGATGGGTCTCCTGAATACACACACCGATGGGTCTTGACTCTTTATCCAATTTGCTACTCTGTGTCTTTTAACTGGGGCATTTAGCCCATTTACATTTAAGGTTAATATTGTTATGCGTGTATTTCATCCTGTCATCATGATGCTAGCTGGTTATTTTGCACATTAGTTGACGCAGTTTCTTCATATGTCATTGGTCTTTATATTTTCTTGTGTTTTGCAGTGACTGGTACCAGTTTTCCTTTACATATTTAGTGCTTCCTTCAGGAGCTCTTGCAAGGCAGGCCTGGTGCTGATGAAATCCCTTAGGATTTGCTTGTTTGAAAAGGATTTTATTTCTCCTTTGCTGATGAAGCTTAGTTTGACTGGATATGAAGTTCTGGGTTGAAAATTCTTTTCTTTAAGAATGTTGAATATTGGCCCCACTCTCTTCTGGCTTGTGGGGTTTCTGCTGAGAGATCTGGTGTTAGTCTGATGGACTTGCCTTTGTAGGTGACCTGACCTTTCTGCTTGGCTGCCCTTAATATTTTTTCCTTTGTTTCAACCTTGAAGAATCTGACAATTATGTGTCTTGGGGTTGCTCTTCTCCAGGAGAATCTTAGTGGCAGTCTCCATGTTTCCTGAAATTGAATGTTGACCTGTCTTGCTAGGTTGCATAAATTCTCCTGGATAACATCCTGAAGTATGTTTTCCAACTTGGTTCCATTCTCCCCGTCATTTTCATGTACTCCAATCAATTGTAGGTTCGGTCTTTTACATATTCCCATATTTCTCAGAGGTTTTGTTCATTCCTTTTCATTCTTTTGCTCTAATCTTGACTGCATGCCTTATTTCAGGGCCTTCAAACTCTGATATCCTTTCTTCTGTTTGATCAATTTGGCTACTGATACTTGCGTATGCTTCACAAAGTTCTCATGCCGTGTTTTCAACTCCATCAGGTCATTAATGTTTCTCTCTACACTGATTATTCTAGTTAGCAGCTCCTGTAACCTTTTATCAGGATTCTTAGCTTCTTTGTATTGGGTTAGAACATGCTCCTTTAACTCAATGGAGTTTGTTATTACCCACCTTCTGAAGCCTACTTCTGTCAATTCATCCATCTCATTCTACGTCCAATTCTGTGCCCTTGCTGGAGAGGTGTTGCAATCATTTGGAGGAGAAGAGGCATTCTGGCATTTGGAATTTTCTGCATTTTGTGCTGGTTTTCCTCACCTTTGTGGATTTATCTACTTTTGATCTTTGAGGCTGATGACCTTTTGATGGGGTTTTTTTCGGGGGGGGACGGTATTTTGTTGATGTTGTTGTTGTTTTCTGTTTGTTAGCTTTTTTTTCTAACAGTCAGGCCCCTCTTCTGCAGGTCTGTTGCAGTTTGCTCCATGTATCAACCTGCTCCATGGGACATACCTGGATTATTTTCCCAGTACTGACACTGGTGCCCACAATACCACCTGCAAGTCAGCAGAGCAGAGCTCAGTAGGACAAACGTCAGCTCTCCTGCAGGACTGTCTACACCTGGAGTAGAAACCACAGCCATTGCCACGCTGGTTCATAGGTCTGGCCAACTGAGCTTGCAGTTGTGCCATTCGTTGACCAGGCTCAGTGCCCCAACGTGCTCTCCCACACAGGAAGCTCTAGATCCTCAGAAAAGGCTTGAAAAGAACTGAAAGGTGTTCCTCTGGGATGTCATTCAAGTCAAGTGCATCAGCAGCCCAGAAGGATCTCCTTCCTCACTACAGACCCCAAGCTAATTACACAAGGTTTTAACAAGATGAATTATTGATTTACTGTCCACTGCCTCAAACCAGTGTCTTGGAAATGAACACCAGAGGCTGAGAGCAGGAGGGCTCATTCTATGACTATGTGCAGGTGAAACTCTGCCTTGCAGCTCATGGAAACTCTAATCTCCCACCGATTTTATGGCAGGGAGAAGCACATGGAGCATCTCTTCCCCTTGGTTCAAATCCTGCAGAGACCACAGCTCTCCAGGGTCTTCCCCAGCACCAAGCCCATGGCCACACCAGGAACTGCTCCAAACAGAGCTTCTTGCCATGGGGCAGGGTACCACAGTCCTTCTCCCCCTAGGCTAGGGTACCTCTGGTTTCTGCTCAGGGAGTTGCAGGGGGAGTCAGGCTACAGATTCCCCACTCAAAAGCTTCTCATCTGCTTTACATTCATCTCTTCTAGTCAGTGATGTCTTCGGCGTGCTTAACATTCAGAGCAGAGCAGTGTTTAAAACCCACCTCTTCTATATGACAAAATTATTTTCAGCAATAAGCAACTACAAATCTACAAAAATAAGAACAGTATAGTATTGGCACAGATCATCATATATATCAGTGGAACAAAATTTTCCAGAAAAAGACCGCATATATGATTAATTGATTTTTTTTTTTTTTTTTTTTTTTTTTTTTTTTTGAGACGGAGTTTCGCTCTTGTTGTCCAGGCTGGAGTGCAATGGCATGATCTCGGCTCACCACAACCTCCGCCTCCCAGGTTCAAGCGATTCTCCTACCTCAGCCTCCTGAGTAACTGGGATTACAGGCATGCACCACCAAGCCCGGCTAATTATTTGTATTTTTAGTAGAGACAGGGTTTCTCCATGATGGTCAGGCTGGTCTTAAACTCCTGACCTCAGGTGGCCCCCCTGCCTCAGCCTCCCAAAGTGCTGGGATTACAGGCATGAGCCACCACACCCAGCGATTAATTGATTTTTACAAAGGTGCCAAGGTAATCCAGTAGGGAAAAGATAGTCTTTTCAAATGGTGCTAGAACAAGTGAACAATCATATGCATAAAATAACTTCAAACATTACCTTCCACCATACACAAAAATTAACTCAAAATGAATCATAAACTAAATGCAGAAGCTAAAACTACAAAACTTCCAGAAGAAACATGAGGAAAAAAATTTTGTAACCTTGGTTTGAAAAGTAAGTTGTTGCTAGAATACCAAAAATGACTCATAAAAGAAGAAAATGATTAACTGAACTTGATAAAAATGAAAACCTTTTGTTTTTCAAAGAGACATTACTATGAAAATCAAAACCCACACACTGAGAGAAAATATTTACTGATAAAGGCCTGCATACCTGATAAAGGAATTGTGTCTGAATGTATATAAAGAACTCTCACAACTCAATAATAAGAAAACAAACAGTCTAACTTAAAAAGATGGGAAAAGATTTGAGGAGACACTCCACTGAGGAGAGCTATGGATGGTCAGAGACTCCACATCATTAGGCAAGAGGGAAATGCAAATGAGCCCTTGCCTCACACTAAAATGATTAAAATTAAGAGTATTGACAACAAGCTGGGGGCAGTGGCTCATGCCTGTAATCACAACACTTTGGGAGACTGAGGCAGGATGATTGCTTGAGCACAGAAGTTCAAGACCAGCCTAGGAAATATAGCAAGACTTCATCTCTAACAAATTTTTTAAAAATTAAAAAAATTAGCCAGGTATGGTAGTGCATGACTTTAGTCTCAGCTACTCAGGAGGCTGAAGTGGGAGGGTCACTTAAGCCTAAGAGGTTGAGGCTGCAGTGAGCTATATATATATAAAATTTAAACTGACGAATACTGACAATGACACGTGATGGTGAGGTATGAAGCGACTGGAACTTTCATACTTGGCTTGTGGGAATGTAAGTAGTACCACATTTTGAAGAAGAGCTTGGCAGTTTCTAATAAAGTTAAGTATATGTAATTGTCCAGTGGGTTCTTCCTGCCCATTAGACAGACAAAATCAATTTGCTGAGACCATGCCATTGCAGTAAATAAAGAGTTTAATTAACGCAAGGCCAGCCATGCAGGATAACTCAAGTTATCACTCAATCAGTCTCCCAGAAGGGTCAGAGGTTATGGTTTTTTAAGCACTGTTTGGTGGGCCAGGGTCTAGGGAATGGGTGCTGCTGCCTGGCTGGGGATATAATCATACGGGTGTGGAAAACAGTTATTGTGCGCTGAGTCCAACTCTTTGGAGTTGGGGGCCTGGGACCAATTGAGTCACAAGCCTCAAGTCTAGGTAGCATCACCTAGTCATCAGAAATGCAGAAGTTTGGGGGGGGAAAAGTCTCAAAAGGCCAATCTTGGGTTCTACAAAAAGAATGCCATCTACAGGAGAAACTGGAGAAGTTGCCATCTTGTAATTTCTGGAAAAATGGCTAGTATTGGTTAACTAGACCTGCATCTTAGCAGAATTCAGTCCCTCTCAAAATCCTAAGTTTGTGGCCTTTCATTAGTTTTACCAAGGTGTCTTAAGTTTTGGGGAAGAACTATTATCTTTGCTTTAAGGTTAAACCGTAAACTAAATCTCTCCCAAAGTTACCTTGGCCTATGCCAAGGAATGACCAAAGAGAGCTTGGAGTTAGGAGCAAGACGGAGTCGACTCTGTCAGATTTCCCTCACTCCCTCACTGTCACACTTTGCAAAGGCAGTTTCACACGTATTTACCATACAACCCCATAGTCAGACTCATAGGTGGTAACCCAAGAGAAATCATCAAATTGTGCACCTAAAAAGGGTGAGTTTTAATCTGTGCAAATTACACTTCAATAAACTGTAAAAGTAAACAGTCAAGTGATAATCACTAATAATCATTATTTTCTTGGTTTGTTCTTTAGATTTAAAATGGTTAACAATTTTAATGGAAGCAGAAATTTCTGCTCATGTTATTAAGCAAATTCAGCAAAGTATTTCCTGCGAGAAAACAAAAGAACTTTTGTCTGAGGAATGCAAGTCCTTTTAAATTGTCAGATCCAGAGAGAGATTAAATGAGACAGCAATCGCATCCTACCCCACTTTGAGCTATGTGAACATCTCCTGAAACTGCTTCCTAATGACACAAGTAGCTGTAAATTAACTGAATAATGCCACACCAGACACCATTACCCACACCCTAACAATGTACGGCCCATTACTATTCAATGTTATTTCTGTAAACCAGTGAGAGTCCCTGACAAACAACTTTGTATCAGCCCCAGAATCCCTGACAAACAACTTTGTATCAGCCCCTTCCCTGTCCCCTGCTACTTTTTTTTTTTTTTTTTTTTTTTTTTTTTGCCTTTAAAAACCTGCTTGTAACAAATGGAGCTCAGAGCCATGGTTACTTCAGTCTGAGTCTTTCAGGCAGCTCTCCTCACCTTGACTCAAGTAAATTCTTTAAATTATATTTTATGTTTCAGTCTCCTCCTTTTAGCTTA
>NW_016824749.1:5064261-5092676 GCF_001698545.2 Rhinopithecus bieti | reverse complement strand
TGCTCTTACCAAAAAAAAAAAAAAAAAGGAAAAGGAAAAAAAACCTCAAAAGTCATTCTGTATTTCACTGTTTTAAATTTTAATCAGAAATTAAAACCGAATGGTCACATAGAATGACAGAATTCATAACTCAAGTTCTCTTCATTGCCTTTACAGACACATTGCAATCATGTTTTATTTAATAGAATTGAAACCACCTCTGCAAAGATCGTGACAGTGACAGAAATCTAGCATGGCCAGCTCCATCTTGCTTCTAGCCTCACAGGCTGGCTGTCTTCACTCATTCCTGGGTATGGGCCAAGATAACCATGAGAGGAATTTGGTTTATGGTTTAACTTGGAGGCAAGGATAAAAGTCCCTCCCCAAAACTAACTCCATCCTGGCTCAGGGACTGAAACTAATAAAAGGCAGTGAGATGAGCATTACAGGAGAGGCTTGAATTCTGCTGAGATGTCAGCATAGTTCCTATAATCCCTTACTGCTCAGGAGTCATGTGGCCAGAGGTCACAAGATTTGTGATTTCCCCAATTGCTCCTATAGGTAACATTACTATTGTAAAGCCTAAGGTTGGCCTTTTGAGATGTTTTTCAGATATTTTCATTCTGGTCACTGACTGATCCCATCTGAACCCATGACTCAACTTGTCCTGTGGCCCCACCCAGAGGCAGACTCAGTGCATGAGGACCATTTTCTACATCCCTATTAATTAATCCCCAGCTAGTCAGCAGTACTCACTCCCTAGTCCCCTACCTACCAAGTTATCCATAAAAACCCTAGCCTCTGAGTTCTCAGGGAGTCTGATCGGAGTGATGACTCCAGTCCTCCCTCTCAGAGGCCTTGCATCAATTAAACTCTTTCTCCACTGCAATACCATGGCCTCAGTGAATTGGTTTTGTCTGTGCAGTGGCCAGGAAGAACCCACTGAGTGATTACAGAACCAACAGTGTAAACACAGGAATGTGGAGGACCATGGGGTTTGAAGCCATCAACTGCAAAGACACACCAGAGTCAAGCTCAGATAATCCTACATTGCTGTGAGTGGACCCTCAAAACAAAATCAGATGGCTAAATCTAGGTGTGTCACGGGCTGCCTCTGTAGGTGAGAGTTCTCCAATTAATTATTCTGTAGAAAATACTTTTTTAAAGGATAAATAATAAATGTCTGCTAATTTGAAGCTTATATATAATATACAAACTGACAACCAAAATGAGTGATTGTGGCATAAGTCTCAAATCATCAAGGCTTTTGAGCCAGCTGGAGGATGTGCCCAGGAGAAAGTCAAGTCACAGAGGCATCTGTGGCTCTTTTATCCAAATAAGTTTTTAGGGGGGTTCTTATATATACATTTTCCTTAAAAAGGAAGGGAACAGCCTGAGAGAAATGATTACATATTTGTGAGATTTGAGTTTAAATCTACATTTTACATAAGATAAGGTGAACATTTGAAGAAAAAGGGAATGGAGGAAGCAGAGGTCTTGGGGAGGGGTGAAGGAATGATGAGCTTAATCTCATGCTTTGTCTTTGCTCTGTACCTGGGACGGTCAGCTAGCAGTCTTTTGAAAGGCCGAGTTTCTGTTTAACTCTTAGGGAAGAAAATCTAATGGCTGTTCACAACGGAGGGGTCAGTGAGGTCATATCTGATCTCCCGTCTCATCATGGCCGTGAATTCAGCTTCCAAGGTTCCCCTGGAGTTCCATTGGCCAAGAGGGGATCCATTCAGTCAGTTGAGGGAGCTTGGAATTTCTTTATTGCTCAATACAATAAAGGAATTTTTTCAGGAAGCAATATTTTATTACTGACACTGTTTAGTATTGCCAGTGCATAGTCATAATAACAAGCAGAGAGATGTCAGACAGTTTTATTATTGTTGTAAAATTCTCTATAGGCAAGACCTTCACTGCCTGCACTGGAGATCCCTCCTTGGGGCACCTGTGTCAGTTTCACTGTGACCTACAGCATGGGCACTGACTTTCCCCCTGCCAAAACCTCAGCCCCCAGCTTGTTAGATGCTCCCTGCTTCTGCCAAGAACCCTCCCCTCTTCCTAGCACTGATGCCCCCATCTCTCTTTGCACCACTTGTTGGGTGAATGTAGCAAGACCAAGTCACAGAGCCCTCAACATCCTTCTGTGGTAACCTGTCAATGACAGGTACAACACAGACATGTCTGTTGGTTACTCCAGTAACAGATCTCTCTGATGAAAGGATTTTAGAAGCCAACAAAGCTCCAGTGGGTGGTCTGCCTATGTGGGGGTTCCTCACAGTTTTTCAGTGCCACAAGCACCCATATGTGCATCCACTCTGTAAAACTGATGTGGCAGCTTTCACTTATTAGCTAGGAAGGCACAAGACAGGGAGTCAGAAAGCTGGCCTGGTCACTGTGCCCCTTGAATAAGACACGGATCCTTTGGACAAATCACATCCCATCTCTGGGTCTCAGTTTCCTCATCTGTAAAATCAGGGGAGCAGGCCAGGAGGTCTTTAAGACACTTCCATGCCCCGGGGTTAAATGTCTTGCCATATCTGTTACTCTGAGTTACCTAAGGCAAAACCACTGAGTGAAAATAGGGGAAATTGCCCTGTAGCTAACTTATCTGCTCATCATCTCAAATGATTGTTTTTACTCCACTGACTGAAGGGACTTGCCGCCTGGTGTTTTTAAATCGTGACCATTTTAGAAATAATGAAATTACCTTTGCAAAATTGTGACAGTGAGAGAAATCTGACAGAGTCGACACCATCTTGCTTCTAACTCCAAGCTGTCCTTGGTCATTCCTTGGCATAGGCCAAGCTAAGTTTGGAAGGAATTTAGTTTATAGTTTAACCTTAAAACAAGGATGATAATCGTCCTTCCCAAAACTAAACCACCTTTGTAAAACTAATGAAAGGCCACAGTTAGGGTTATGAGGGGGATTAAGATATAGGTGTAGTTAACTAATACCAGTCATTGTTCTAGAGGTCACAAGATTTGCAACTTAACCAATTGCTGCTGCAGATGACATCACTACTGTAGAACTTAAGATTGGTCTTTTGAGATAATTTTCAGGTTTTTGCATTCTGGCAACTGACTGACCCCACCCAGAGGTGAACTCATGGCTCATGACCCAATCAGTCCTGTGGTCCCCATCCAGAGGCAGATTCCATGAAGAAGGACCATTTTCCACACCCCTGTGATTGCATCCCAGCCAATCAGCAGCACCCATTCCCTAGCCCTCTGCCCCCCAGACTATTCTTGAAAACCCCTGACTCTGAGCCTTCAGAGAGACCTGAGTAAAACCTTCACCTTCCATATGGCTGGCCTGGCGTTCATTAAGCTCTTCTTTTCTTCAATACCCTGGTCTCAGTGAGCTAATCTGGTTTGTGCTGTGGCAGGAAGCACCTGTCGGGTGATTACAGTAATATATGAAAGAGGAGAGCCCAGCCTCTGAAGGAGGAGATGCTTGAGATTGTTATGCTAATGGATCAAAAATTAAGGAGAATGAGCTCCAGAACAGCCCTGAAGCACCATCCCTGGGCTCTCTGAGCCACCTACTCTATATCCGCTCCCTTCCCACACCTGGTCTTTAAACACCTGCAGGGCAAGTGCCACCCTCTGTGGCCTCCTGAGTTCTGTGAAGACCTCTCCAGAGTCCGTCCTTGCCTGCTACCCCGGGGCCAGACGTCTCTAAAGAGCCCACTGCCCAGCGCTCAGGGCTGTGAAGATGGTGACCGAGGAGGGGCCGTCCCACCCTGAGGAGTGGGAGTAAGTGGGTGTCATCGTCAGGCTTGTTGCGGGTAGGGGGCTGCCATTATCACACCGTCACCTTCAGACGGAAGATAAAGGACGCGCCCCCAACACAAGGGGCGAGGGAGGCCCTGCAGCCCTGGGCGCTGAATCCTTCTCCATATTCCGGGCACAGAGCAGGATGAGATGAAGGATACTGCAGAGGTGCGGAGGTCCCAGGGAAGAAGGCGGAGGAGCAGACGGGGGCGCCTCTCGCACTTCCTTCTGTCTGGGTGTGGCCTGAACTCCACATCTCACCTGCCCAGCGACTCGGGGCAGAGGATACATGGTTTGTGCCCATTTACAGCTTTTCAACCTGCTAACCCTTCATCGGGAAATATCGCTTGTCCACAGAAAGTTGCCTTGCCTCTCGCGAATGTGAAAGACAAGCCACGTCAGCTCTGGCACCATCATGCCACTGCGGGTCCCTGCACTGCTCTCCTCCGGAGCCCTCCGTCAGCTAGGCGCACGCGCGATGCCTGCTCTCCGCACCAGGCGGCGCCACCCTGCAACCCAGCCCCGCGCCCCACAGGCAGTTCCTCTAAAGACTGACCTACCCGTTCTTGAAAATCTGATGTTTAAGAAATGTGAAATTAAAGATTTCTAACCAGGTACACAATTGTCCATTCTTTCACAAATAACGAAGAGATGACTTTGCGATTTGGGTTTCCACAGCGCCCCACATAGAGAGGGGGCTTTCCCGCCCCTCCACGCTCTTGTCCTGAAGGAAATGGGCGGTGCACGTTCTTCCAACTTTCAAATCTGTCAAATGACTGGAAGAGGGACCAAAATCACGAGTTAAATCGGGTGCATGGAGGCTAGCTGGCAGTGCACCAACCGCAGGACCTCCGCCTGCGCACTTACTAGGGGCTGTTAGGACAAAAGGAAGACCCTGCTACCAGCATCCTGGTGCCCAAGGGGGAGCGCTAGGAGGTTCCGAGATACCGAAAGGCGGGTTCACAGGGGTATAGACCACCTCCAAAGGAAAACCCCCAACGCCTAGTCCCTGCACCCCTGAGGGAAACCGCCCCCAGGCCCTGTTCTAGTCAAAGTTGATCGGCAGCCTATAGGCTGACCCTCGCAGGACCCACCTCGCGGGACCCACCACGTGGTAGGGGCACAGGGCTGGGAGGCAAGGCGCATCTATTGACAGCAAATCAGAGAGGCCCCGGTAGGCTAGCATTGGGCCAAAAATCATCTGATGTGAGGTCCTGCATTTGACCTCAAACATCAATTATCCAGAAATGATATGCAAGAGATTCAAATTGTCAGCAGTTCCTGTGGAAATGCAGAACACTTTTAACTCCTCAGAAGCTTCCATATGAACCAACACTAACTTGGCTATTAGAACTGTTAGTGCATGAACTGGGGTATCTGCAGAGGCTCCAAGGAATTCTGTGGCTGCCGCCAGTCACCTCCCTGCCTCCGCCTCCATCACCCTCACATCACTAGTATCCACTCTGTCTTCATCTTGCAGTGCATACCTGAGCTTCAAACATGTTTCAACTACCTGCAAGGCCTTTCCGCCTGAGCATCTCATAGACACCTAAAAGTGAATATGGCACCCACTGTCCACCTGCCACAATCACGCCATGACCGTTCCTGTCAAGCTAGCAGCCCAATTCCCATGGCTCCAGATGGCCCCAGCACCAGCACAGCTCCCAGCCTAGATGCCTGAGCATTGTCTCAAATCTGTCCCCGTTCCTCTTCCTCACTCTCTGCCAACTCCACTTACCATATGGCATCCTCTGCTGACCAGTGACTGCCCGCCCTGGCTCTGGCCTCCAGCATCTCCTGTCATCAGCACCCCCTGCCTGGACCATAGCAACAGCCTCCCATTTGGTTTCTTTTCTTCATTTCACTTCCTCTGGTCCATTCACTGAAGAGCAAGCAGAATTATTTTTCAAAATGCAATTCCAATTGTTATCACACCCCTTCTCCACATTCCTCATCTCCTGCAGAGTCAACCCAAATCCTGCAGCAAGGCTTCTGCAGGCCCTCACGACCCAGCGCCTGCATTCTCTCCCAACCTGCCTGCCACTCCCAGTCCATGAATGCTGTACATTCTTCCCTACCACGCTGTCAGTAGGCACTGTCAATAGGCACTACCATTTCAGCCCACCCCAGCCCCTTGGTAAGTCTCCACCCCTCCTAGCAAATGTCAATTATGTGAAGAGCTCCCCACTCCAAAAGCAATCTTCTCCCCTCCGCTTGAATGTTCCACAGTGACGGCACTCATCACACTATATATGAATTTCTGCTTACATGTCAGTCTCAGACACAAGATTGAGCAACTTGAGGGCAAGACCATGTCTTGTTTCTGTAACCCCAGCAACAGGCTCAGAATCTTAAAATGCTTACTAAAGAAAAGTTAGTTAGCTAGTAGTTAATTAGTTAATGCCTAAATAAATGGCTGGATGGATGGAGGGAGGTTTGGGTAGATGGAGGTTTCAGTGGAGGGAGCTAAGGGAAGGAGTTTTGGGTGGAAGCAGGTTTGCAGGGAGGAAACTGTGGGTGGGTGGGTGGATGGATGGATGGATGGATAGGTGGATGGATGGATGGGTGGGTGGATGGATGGATGGACGGACGAGTGAGTGGGGTCTACCCTCCATTCCTTTGTATACTACATTGCCCCCTCCTGCTGCACTAGCTATGTCTCCATCAGGCATCTTCTCCTGGTGGCTTTTATAGCAGCAGGTGCTGTCCTTCCAAAGCCAGCCCAGGGACCACCAGAGTGCAAACATGCATATGGCAGGCATCTCTAATAAGACCCCAAAGGCAGAGGGAGCTTTGGGGCACAGAAGAGTTCCACCTCTTGAGCTGCTTATGGGAGCTGTGACCCCAGCTGCTGGAAGAAGAAGGGGGCCTTTCCAGATGGGTATGTGAGCTGCAGATGAGTCCCTAAAGGAAGTCCTCAGGACCAGAGGAAAGTCATCGTATCACTGTCTCCAGTTGGAAATTATCCCTTGGGGGAAATGGGATAGAGGGAATGACACCCAGAAGAGGAGAGGCAAAGTGACTTCCCTGAGCTTTTCATAGCCTGCAACTGCCAAGCAACCAGTGACACTGGAAGCCATGCTGAATAATGAGCAGGGAGCAGTGACTATGTGCAGATCTATTATATTGAAAAATGGAAGGGAATTTTATTGACTACTAATTAAAATTTTATCCCCTTTCAGAGCATCTGGCAATACAGCATAAGCACTCATTACATGTACAGGACTCAAAATATATGGACAATCAGTGTATTTTTATCCTTTGAGAAATACTCAAAGGACATAACGCCCAGGTCTTGGGAAGCTTCCAGTGACTGGAAGACATTCTAGTGGTGTTTAAATGCCAACATCCAGAACGCCTTCAAAAGTCTGCACTTTGGTAGGTTGTCATTTTGTGCAGTACTATTTACTTATCTCTCATGACTTCAAAGCAAGAGTTACTTGAATTCTGGTTGAAGCTTTATTACACCAGCTATCAAGAGACATTTTTGTGCTAAGGTCCTTCGTTTTGTTGTCTGTTACCTTGGCAAATCAGAGAGGCAATAAGATGCCAGCAGAATAGATCTGAAGGTGAAATATTTTCTAAGGAACCATTATGATATTGTAAGTCAAGTTCCATCTAATTTAATACATGGTTCCGGTTTCTATTGGCCTTGGTTTAATAGTCACTCAAAGTGAAGGAAAATGGATAGAAAGAACAGACAAAGAGAGAAGAAAGAAATAGCTGCCATTAGGGTACTAACATGTGGCCATTTTACAGACATAGAAACCAAGATTCGGAGACATTTTTAAAGGGTAGTCCAAGGTCACACAGCTATTGAGTTGTAAGGCCAGAATGCAAGCCTGGATTTATCATATCTCCGAAGTGGGTGAGGAGGAGGATTTGCAAGGACAAAGCAATTGCAAAGCCCCCACAGGGCAGCATGGGCCCTGGGGTCTGGCTGAGGCAGAAGGGGTTGTGGGGGCAAGAAGCTTGTCTAACACTACAACCTGCCAGAGAACAAGGCCAGAAGCTCTGCCGTACAGCAGGGGAAACTGACACAGCTCTGACACTGAAAGGAGATCTTGGAGCTCTGAAAGAGAAAGGCCTCCCTGCCGAGAAGACAACACCTCTGTGGTCTGGGGCCGGAAGTCCCATTGCCTCTGTGGTGGAAAAGTACAAACTGAAAATCCAGGTTAAGGTAGGCCTAGATCCGCAGTCTCCAGGCACCTGACAGACACAAACTTACATCCTGCCTGGAGGTATTTTCAACACAAACCACAAAGAATCCCCACAGATAAACTTGAAACACTGGCATCCCAGGTGATGCTGGCACTGCTGGTCAAAGACCACACCAACAGGCACAGCTGACGTCACCTCCGAGAGCCTGCTGTGTGCCATACATCATGTGGATTAATTAACAAGTGGGCGTTCACTTAGCTGAGTCCTTACCAGAACTTCAAAGCAGATGATACTCTTCCCACCAGGAGATGCTGCCTTAGAGAAGGCAGTGTGGTTTGCCATAGCAGGACAAACACAGGCCCTGGAGCCAGAGACCCCAGGGGCGTGTACAGGCCACTCAGCAGGCAGAGAGTGCTACACGCCACTCTCTCCAGGCTCTCAAGTGGGCATCTGGCATGAAGGTCATCAGCAAATGTCTAGGGAATGAAATTAGCCAAATAATTAATGCAAGAATAACATATAACAGACACATATGTAACCTAAGGCTACAGAGACTTGAAACTAAAATGATAAGAAAAACCTATTGTGGCAATGCTAACATCAGACAAGAAGCAGTAATACAGATAAGGGACATTCTATAATGACAGAAGGTGACAACCAAACAGAAATGCAATGTTCTAAACTTGTGGCATGAAATAACATGCATCCTAAGCAAAACCTGGCAGAACCAAAAGGAGCAGTAGACAAGTCCACGACCATAGTGGTAGATTCAAACCTCTCTATATATATAACTGACAGAACAAGAAGGGAAAAAATCAGCAGATATCTAGGAGAAACAACACAATGACCCAACGTGACCTGAATCCCAAGAACTGCAGAATATGCATTGCTTCCAAGAACACTTGGAGCATTCGCAACACTCAACAAAGTTCAAAGGACCAAAGTCATACAGAGGACATACACCATGGAACTAAGCTAGAAATCATTTAAAAATAACTAGAAAATCCCCATATGTTTGGATATTATGCAAATACACTTCTAAATAACATGAGTCAATACATCTTTTCAGCCAAATTTCTCTTGTAAGCATTTGTACTAACCTCAACTCTCATGTTTAAGAAATTCCATTTCCCCACATCCCTGTCACTGCTTGATATGGTTTGGCTCAGTGGCCCCACCAAAATGTCATCTCAAATTGTAATCCCTGCTTGTTGAGGGAGGGACCTGCTGTTCTGGTGATAATGAGTAAGTTCTCACAAGATCTGATGGTTTAAAAGTGTGGGATTTTCTCTCTCTCTCTCTCGCCACCTTGTGAAGAAAGTGCCTGCTTCCCCTTTGCCTTCCACCATGACTGTAAGTTTTCTGAGGCTTCCCCAGCCATGCAGAACTGTGAGTCAATTAAACCTCTTTTCTTTATAAATTACCCAGTCTCAGGTATTCCTTATAGCAGTGTGAAAATGGTCTAATACAGGAAATTGGTACCAAAAGTGGGGCATTACTATAAAGATAACCTGAAAATGTGGAAGCAACTTTAGAATTGGGTAATGGACAGAGGTTGGAATAGTTTGGAGGGCTCAGAAGAAGACAGAATGATGTGGGAACATTTGGAACTTTCTAGAGACTTGTTTGGACCAAACTGTTGATAGTGACAGGGACAATGAGGTACAGGCTGAGGTGGTCGCAGGTGGAGATGAGAAACTTATTGGAAACTGGAGCAAAGGTCACTCTTTCTATGCTTTAGTAAAGAGACTGACAGCATTTTGCCCCTACCCTAGAGATCTGTGGAACTTTGAACTTGAGAGAGAAGATTTAGGGTATATGGCAGAAAACATTTCTAAGCAGCAAAGCATTCAATAAGGGACTGGCTGATTCTGAAAGCGTTTAGTCATACACATTCACACAAAGATGGTTTGAAATTGGAACTTATGCTTAAAAGGGAAGCAGAGTATAAAAGTTTAGAAAATTTGCAGCCTGACCATGTGGTAGGAAAAAAAAACAAAACATTTTTTGGGAAGAAATTCAAGTTGGCTGCAGAAATTTGCATAAGTAACAAGGACCTGAATGTTAATAGCCAAGACAATGGGGAAAATGTTTCCAGGGCATTTCAAAGTTCTTCATAGCAGCCCCTCCCATCACAGGCCTGGAGGACTAGAAGGAAAAAATGGTTTGTGGACAGGCCCCAGGCCCTGCTAATCTGTGCAGCCTTGGGACATGGCACCCCAAGTCCCAGCTGCTCCAGCTCTAGCTATGGCTAAAAGGGGCCAAGGTACACATTGGGCCATGGTTTCAAAGGGTGCAAGCCCCAAGCCTTGGAAACTTCCACGTGGTGTTGGACCTGCAGGTGCACAGAAGACAAGAATTGAGATTTGGAGCCTCCGCCTATGTTTCAGAGGGTGTACGGAAATGCCTAGATGTCCAGACAGAAGTCTGCTGCAGGGGTGGAGCCCGCATGGAGAACCTCTGCTAGGGCAGTATGGAAGGGAAACGTGGGGTTGGAGCCCCCACAAGAAGTCCCCACTGGAGCACTGCCTAGTGGAGCTGTGAGAAGAGATCTGATGGTTTTAAAAGGGGATCTCTCCTTCGTTCACTCACTCTTGGCTGCCACCATGTAAGATGTGCCTTTGTTTCTCCTTCAACTTCTGCCATGATTGTAAGTTTCCTGAGGCCTCCCTAGCCATTTGGAACTGTGAGTCAATTAAACCTCTTTTCTTTATAAATGATCTAGTCTTAAGTACACAGTTCTGGAGACTGGGAAGTCATGGCACTGGCATCTTGTGGGGATCTCCCTGCTACAGTTTCACATAGCAGAGGGCATTGTGTGGAGATAGTACAAGATTGTGCTAGATCAGGTCTTTCTTCCTCTTCTTATAAAGCCACTGGTCCCATCATGGGGGCCCCACCCAAATGATCTTTTATAACCACAATCACCTCCCAAAGACCCTACCTCCAATAAACATATGGATTTGGGGACTAAGTTTCCAACACCCGAAGTTTGGGGAACATATTCAAACCATAGCAGTCCCATATCCTGAAAGGCTCCTTCTGGCCAAAGTCTCAGGTGTGTGAGCAGAGCCAGCCCTGCAGGTGTGAGAAATTGTTTCCCTGACCCATAATATGGGAAACCCAGGCACGGATGCATGTGTGGTGTCAGGTGAGCTCTACAGGGTCAGATGTAGGAGAGGGTTTTGCTGTGGTGTGTGAGGACATGTGACATGTCCACAGTGGGACAACCAGATATAGAGTCACAGATGTTCATGTCCCTGGCCCAGCTCCTGCCCTCAGGAAACACAGAGTGGGAAGGGAGGCAGAAATCACACAGGAAAGGTGATAACAAGGTAGAAGACAGGTGTCCTTAAAGTGTAGGCCCAGAGAAGGGTCTAGGGTCATCCACAGGAGAGTTCCTCCCTCTGAAAGAATCAAGGGCATCTGGTAGGGAAGCTGAGCCTCAAAAGGCATTGGTCGGGAACATGGGGATAGAAGGGAGCAGAAGGCGTGGATGGAGGGAGCATGTGTGCATAGATGTACAGGTGGGCACACATTAGCATATGTGCTGGTTATCTCCTGCTACAAAATAGATTACCCCAAGCCTATTGGCTTAGCACTTCAAGCATGTACTATCTCACACAGCATCTGAGGGTGTGGCTTAGTTGGGTGTTGAGTTTCTGACTTGGGGTCTCTCACAGGTTGGTGGTCAAGGTGCAGGTGGGACTGTGGTCATGGAAGGCTTGACTGAGCAGGAGAACCCACATCCATGGCGATCAGTCACAGAGCTGTAGACAGATAATCTCAGCGCCTTGCCTCCTGGACCTCTCCGTACAGTGGTGGATCAGATGGGAACTGATCAGCACATGCTGCAAGGAAGCCTCCTGACATGGGAAGGAACGGCTGGAAAGGGAGACAGGGAGTTGTCGTCATTCCCACTCCAGGCCAGAAGTGGTGTCAGCTCCCACCAGCCACACCGGGCACTGAGGAGAGTCCTTGAAGAATCTGGCCCCATTTGTGGAAACGTCAGCCCTCAACTAAAGGCCTCTCTTACTTGTTCCACTAACAATGCTTAAAAGCCAGACCCAAATGGATCCAACCATTTCCAAATAACTTCATTGCATCCCAGAACAAAGCTAAAAAATATTTTAGAAATACGTAAGTGCCCAGCACCCAACAAGGTAAAATTCACAATCTATAACTGCCAATCAAAAATTACCAAGCACATAAAGAAACAGGAAAATATGACCTATAACAAAAATCAAAAACTACAAAATACTTAGTGATAAATCTGGGGCAAAAAAGTTGGCGATGACCCATTGATTCTCCTCCCAGGTGTCCTGAGGAAACACACAGGGATGTTCTTCAGGTGTTGTGATAGCATTCAAGACAACCCGCATGCCACCATCTGAAGGAGCGAGTAACTGAATGTCAAAGGCACATAAAAAGACTAACAGCCGACTGGGAACAGTGGCTCATGCCTGTAATCCCAGCACTTTGGGAGGCTGAGGCAGGTGGATCGCCTGTGCTCAGGAGTTTGAGACCACCCAGGGCAACATGGTGAAACCCCATCTCTACTAAAACTACAAAAAGATTAACCAGATGTGGTGGCGCACACCTGTAGTCCAGCTACTTGGGAGGCTGAGGCAGGAGATCACTTGAGCCCTGGAGGTAAAGGTTGCAGTGAGCCAAGAATGTGCCACTGCACTCCAGCTTGGGCTACAGGAGAAAAAAAAAAAAAAAAAAAAAGACTAACAGCTACACAAAGCAATGCCAGAGGCCCAGGAAGGACCATGGTTAATCTGAAGAGCATCAGGCTCAGAGCAGAGGTAAGAAATAGGAGATGGTTAGTACACTTGCATTCGTTGAAAACACACAGACAGATCCTCACATCTCACAGAGTTTCAGAGTGGAAATGTGTGGGGTGGGCTGGGGATGGTGACATGGGAGGTGTGGAGCTGGGGGCAGACAGACTCCATGGAGCAACGACACAGAGGCACTGTCAGTTCTGCAATGCCCAGCAGGCTCCACACCCCTGGGGCCCCTCTCCACATGCACAAGGTCACTGCTGATCCATCTTGAGGGTCCTCTGACCCTCAAGGGATGAGAACATGGCAAGAGATACTGACAGGTGAGTTTATAAATGTGTTTTGGTCTGAACAATGAGAACACTAGGACACAGGAAGGGGAACATCACAGGAAGGGCCTGGTGTGGGGTGAGGGAAGTGGAGAGGGATAGCATTAGGAGATATACCTAATGTAAATGACGAGTTAATGGGTGCTGCACACCAACATGGCACATGTATACATATGTAACAAACTGGCACGTTGTGCACATCTACCCTAGAACTTAAAGTATAATAAAATAAATAAATAAATAAATAAATAAATAAACAAATAAATGTGTTTTGGTCACAATACCTAAATTTTAAATAACGCAGAATTATTGACACATAACGGACATCGGACTCTCTGTGCCTCCCAGGAGGAGACGAAGGTCAGTCTTTATCAGCTATGTCCTGTGCATGCGCACACCACACCTGCCTGCATCAAAAGCATCTAGAAGAGGTTGAGGCTCTCCATCTCCCACACTTCTTCATGCCACAAGCATTGCCGGGCACTTCCTGTGTGCACGGCACCCCTTCCAGATCCATCCCTGGCCTCCCAATGCCTTTGGTCCGACTACAGAGAATGGCTCAGGGTCTGGTGAGGGCTATAAGGGATCCACCATGGAAGCCCCAGGGGAAGGCTCCCCTCTCACACACTCCTCCATGTAGCTAGTTTGAGTCCACTTGTGTCAGACGCTGAGCTTGACGCCCACTTGGTGAGGAACAAGATAACCCAGACATGCTTTATGTCTGGCAGCCTGTGAAGGATGCTTTGGACAACGCTGTAGATTGAGCCACAGTCTGCAAAAACCAGTCAGCTGAGCTCCAAGATGTCCCTTGGGCCATGAGCAGATTAGCACTGCCTGGGAGTACCTGCCCCAGACCCCTTGGGCACAGAGATACCACCCAACTCAGGCCACTTCTGCTGATACCCTATTTGCCAACCTGCCCATGCCAGTGTCACTCATGGAGTCTCTCCCTGTGGCATCAAGTCCTCCCAGTGCCAGAGCCAGGTCTGTCCAGAGCAGGAGGTGGATCAGCTACCTCTGCCCACCAGGCAGGAGCCAGAGGATAGACTTGGAGTGGGAGTTTCAGCTACCCCAAAACTCAGCCACTTAAATTAACGGTCACTTTACTTGCCAGGATTCTGCAAGCAGGGCTGGGCTCTGCTGGGGACATCTCCTGCTGGCCTGGCCAGCAGTCAGGCACCTGCTACATGGAGCTGAAGGGTCAGTGGAGCCAGGCTCGGCTGGGAGGCTGGGCAGCTGCACCTCACTCTCTCCACAAGTCTCAGGGTTCGGTGCACTATGCGGCAGCTCAGGCTCCCCCAGTGCAAAAGCAGAAGCTTAGGCCTCCTCCAGCTTAGGCCTGGAACTGGCACATTTCCCTGTCACTCCCTCCTGCTTCATTGGTTACAGTGAGTCACAGGACAGGGCACCCCGAAGCAGAGATACCAGGAGGCTTGCTTGCTAGTGACCCCAAAGTGACCGACTCCAGCAGAACATGCCCCTAAACTTGGAGCATCCCTGCTCCCTCCTGCCTGCCCCTGCTCCCCCACTGTGGCTGCATCCTGGTCCCCCAGCAGAATCCCACTCCCCTTTGGGCAGAACCTCTGCCCTAAACTTCAGGCCACTCCCTAATGGTCCACCAGGTCTTGCCAACCCTCTCCTCCCAGGGGATGGTGGCTGTGGCCAGACTGAGTCTCAGAGCGGCTTGGTTCCTACCGGCCTGAAAATGCCTGAGACTTACTGCTGCTAAACCCCTGTTCCCCGCCGTGCCCACACACCCTGCCCCCCCCACACAGAGGAGGAAGTGCTGATGGGGTTGGCCAGGGTCAGGCATTCAGGAGGTCCATGTTACTAGTGGACAGGGCTCCCATGCCTTCAAACTCACCATCCTCTCATGACTCTAAGGTTCCACTTTTGCTTCTCGGTCATCGCGTCTTCTTCCCGCCCACCCACCGAGCTGAGCAAACCTGTCCTGAGATTCACATTGGGTTTGAGGTAGATGCCTGCTTGGGCCTCCAGTGTCAGCTACGTTTCCAACTCATCCTCCTCCAGTGGCCCTGCGTGACAAAACAGTGGGGGTGTCTGCAACCCTTTGTTACCACCATACCCTGAAGAACCTCTCCTGAAGAAAGGCGCTTGACATTTAATACTCAGAGTTCACAGAAAGGACATATCTCTCAGCTGATTTTTTAAATGCAATTATGCACTGCATGACGACCTTTTGGTCAACAACAGACCACATATAGGATGGTGGTCCCATAGATTATAATATGGTATTTCTACTGTACCTTTTCTATGTTCAGATATGTCTAGATACACAAATACTGACCATTATGTTACAGTTACCCACAAGAGTCAGTACAGGGACATGCTGTACAGATTTGCAGCGTGGGAGCAATAGGTCATACCATACAGCCTAGGTGTGAGGTAGGCTCTGCCATCCAGGTTTGTGTAAGTACACTTCAATGTTCATACAATAACAAAATCACCTAAGGACACATTTCTCAGAACATATCTGTCATTGAGTGATTTATGTCTGTACATTTTTTCTGAAACAATTTTTATTAAGACATAATTCACATACTGTGGAATTCACCCTTTCAAAGTATAAAATTCAGTGGGTCTTAGTATATTTACAAGGTTGTACAACCATCTAATTCTAGAACATTTTCATCAAAGAAATCCCATCCTCATTCGCAGTCACTCCTCCGTCTCCAGCCCTGGTGACCAGCAATCCACTGTCTGTATCTATGGATTTGCATATCAGAGGAATTCCACAATAAGTAAACCTTTTGCATCAGGCTTACTTATCTTAGCATCAAGAATTATTCATGCTGGTGCATAAGTCAGTACTTTGTTCCATTTTATGGCTGGGTATTTCCTCCTATGGCTATTCCACATGCTGTTGATCCATTCACCAGATGAACACCTGAGTCGGAGCTGTCCCCACCTCTTGGTTACTATGAACAATGCTGCTATGAACGTTCATGTACAAGGTTTTGTGTGAATGCACATTTTCCATTCTCTCAGATGTATACGTAGGAGTGGACTTGCTAGATGGGCTTAACTTCTTGGGGAACCGCCAAACTCTTTTCCAAAGTGGCTGCACCACTCTCATTCCCAGCAGCAGTGTCCAAGGGCCCTGATTGTCCTACATCCTCAGCAACGCTTGTTACCGTCCATCTTTCATATCATAGCTCTCCTAGCAGGCCTCACGGAATTACAGGGAACATTTTATTTTTACATCCCAAAAATTCAGTACACAAGTTTTAACAAAATTATGGGCAAAAAAAGTCTCAAGCCACTTTCCAAGTACAATTAGTAGAATATGTGAATCACATGTGATGTTTACAACGACATGACTTCTCTACCCCACAAGCTGTTCTCCAACGCGGCCCTGACACTGCTCCACTGAGAGGGCCTTCCTCCCTGGACCTACCGACCAATGGACAGAGGTGACATGATGTGACTTTGAGACACATCCTAAGGCGAGGCAGCTCCACCTGTTCTCTGCAGCCCTCACTCCTGGAGCCCTGGCCATGTCAGAAGTCCCGCTGTGATGAGCTGCCACACACAGAGCTCCCGAGAGGGTGCTGGGGGGTGATGTGGCCCCCTGCTACCAGACTTGGGCTCTCCCAGCTGAGGCCCCAACACTGTGGAGCAAAGTCCAGCCAGCCCCTGTGCCCTCCCCAGCCCAGACTCACAGAAGCTGTGAGCACAACAAAATGGCCATCCTGGGCCCCTCGGTGTGGAGTCAGCCTTCACACAGTAACACTACTGCAGCCGCAGTGGTGATTGCCCTGCACAGGGCTGCTCCAAGGGCAGAGCAGTCACCGCCTGTGGCCCTTGCACAGCTGTGCTGAAGTCATGTGCTGGTGACCATGCAGGGACGTGCCAAACATGGGACATCACAGCCCCACAGATTCTCCCTCACCGGGAGGCACGATCTCACATTTCAGTTACGTTTAGGGGACTTGTTCAGGGATCTTAATTACAAATAAACACTTTATCGTGTTTTAGTTACATTTTGGGGACTTGCATGGAGGGTTTGGGGCAACAAGCAATGCATTATCATTTTTCCCATTTAAAGTAATGGGAGCAGGCTCCCAGTTTGTGCTGTCAGACAGGAAGTCTCATTTTAGCAGCAAATTGTCAGCATCAAGCAAGTCATGCCTGGACTGGCCTCTGCCCAACCTGTGTGGGTGACACCCTCAGGACCCCATATGGAGGCACACTGTCGGCATCGAGCTGTCCTCAGCCCAGGATCTTATGCCCTCTGACCCCATCAGACAACATCAAAAATCCCCTCGAGGCACCACCCTGCTGCTGGAGGGAGCCCCCGCTCCTGCCCCAGGCACAGGGTGCTTGGAGAATCTGCCTGCTAAGCCTGAACATTCCACAGCCATGGGCATGCCCCAGGCCAGTTCCTCCTGCTCCCACCCTCCTCCCTACCCCTCCTGAAGTCCGGGCTCCCCAGCTGCCCCTCATGACCCAAGTGTCCATGAGGAGATGCCAGAAGGAAGGGAGCGTGGCCGGATGTGCAGCAAGGGTGGGAAGACCAGAGGGTGTCAGTGGCTCCTAACTCCCATTCATTGCCTTTCCTTGCCAAGCCCTCCTTCCAGAGGCTCCTGCTGTGAACAGAAGGAGAAGAAGCGGGTACAGGAGAGGAGCCGGGAGGTGGGATGGGGGAAGCACAGCGAGGTTCTGAGATATTTCTCAGGGGAGCAAGTGCAGCCCTAAGCAAGGCAGGTCATTCTGGGCTGGGGTTTTATCTGCTGCACTGGAATCAATGAGATAAATGGGAGGCCTTTCACCAGGAGCCCTTGGCACATAGCAGCTACAGGGTTCCTCTCATGATGCAGCAGGGGAGCAGAGTGGGGCTCTCCATCAGCCCCTGCAACTAAGGGCTCTCTTGGATACTTAGAGAAGAGAGAGCAGAACCAAGCCGAGTCCCACATAAGTCCACCCCACCCTGAAACACACACACATACTCCCACAGTGGCCCTGGAAATCACCGACACATTCGTCACCCAGTCACTCACCTGCAGCCCTCGTTCCTCCAGCAGGACACAGCAGTCAGGCATTAAGGCCATCTGAGGTCAGGAGAGGCAGCTCGTGATGCAAGGAAAGGGAGGTGGCCCCTCATTAGGCACGGGCAGTCTGGGGCCAGGACACTTGGTGGGAAGCAAAGCTGGGATATCTCTCCCTGACGTGCCCAGGCGGCAGTGGGGCTAGGGCCCTTGGGCCTGCAGGGCCCAGGGCCTGCTCCCTATGGTCTGGAAACATAATCGCTTTTTCCCCATAGTGACTACCAGCAGCATCCCCAAGGGAAGGGGGAGGGTGGCAATCAACTCCCACCATGGGGACCTGGAAGAGCAGGGGCTTCTGCTGCCGCCTGGCTGCCCTCCAGCTTGGCCTGTGCACCCTGTGAGGAGGGATGGGGGGTTCTGACTCCATTTCCTCTCCTAATTCTCACTCTTTAGAGCTAGGGAGCAACTGGTTGGGGGCCAGGGCACTCAGGCTCCGAGGTCAGGCTGCCCAGGCAGTGCGGGTGCCCAGGGCCTGAGACTGCTGGGAGGTGGCAGGGGGGTGGTGTATGGGGACAAGGCTCAGCAGAGCCGGTGTTCAGCACACACAGGCTTCCTCCCTCAAAGTGGGGTAAGACAGCAGCTTTTGAGGGAGGCCAAGCACCCTGGTTCCCGTGCTGGGGACTGTGTGTAAAGCCATCCAGGGTGGAGGCACTGTTGCATCTGTGCAACGCCTGTGCAACACCAGGACAGTGCTTGTGGGTGAGGGCTGTGCCCAGGGCGTGGAACCGCTGTCCTCGCTGCCCCCACTGACTGACACACAACAGATGAAACAAAAACAGTGCTCACTGGAGTGTGCTGGGCGAGTCACCCCTGAGCGAGGCAAAGCAGACACACAGAGATGGTGACCTGATCACTGGGGTTTCAGGGAGAGCCTTGGCCCCCAGACTCAGGGACCAGACAGCTCCACCGGCGGGGCACGTGAACCCCACAGGCTGCGGGGAAGGAGGCCAGCCTCCGTGGAGGTGCCCCTCCTGGGGTCAGGCTGCCGCGTCTTCTCTGCTGTCCTCTGGAGGAAGGCAGCACAGGACCGAACAGCTGAGCAGGAAGGAAGAGTGCAGGGAGACAGGGACTGCTGGGGCCACCGCCATCGCTGGGTGTCCTGATCCTACTTCCTCCTGACACCCCTGGCCCTGTCTGGTCATGGCAGGAAGGCCTGGTCCAAGGGAGCACATCCCCGACCCCAGGGGTACTGAGGCCGCCTCGCCCTCTGCTCAATGACTTTAGTGCACTAGCTCCATCGGAAGGTCTCTGTTGGAGGAGAGGACGCCTGACTGTTCAAGGCTCCAAATGAGAAAGAAAACATTGCCGTAGGAGGCCACCACAGCCAATCATTTCCTTTCCAAAGGAAGCCAAAAACGCACACAAAGCCACGTCCTCCTCATGCCCACTGTGTCTGGCACCACCCCGGACCCTGCCCTCTCTCCAGGGCCCTGTCTCATGCCGCACCCTGGGTCAGCTCCCACCACTCAAACCTTCACCCTACACCATGTGCCCGCACCCCAGGAGGGATTACGCAAGGGAGAGCAGAGGGTGGAGAACAGTTACGCACCCCCAATTCCTGAGCCAGGGACTGCCCAGACAGGGGTTCACATGGCCGCTCAGAGACATTGTCCTCACTCCTGCCTAGCATGCCACGGGGAAGAGCAAGACAGCATCGAAGCCTTCACAAGTGGGGGTTCCCGAAAGTTTGCCCAGGCCTTTGAGAAGGATCCTAAGCCTGACTGTGAGAACGCGGCATGAGAACGGTTTCCTTTTGTGTTCTCAAATAAATGGCTCGGGTGAAAGCTTTCTGTCTGATATCCACCTGTTAGTGCTCTAAACCTCTTGGTTTCTACCTGATAAAATCGGTTTATGCATACGTTTGGGGCCTGGCAACGAGAAAGGAGAATGTCCTGCTATCTGGGCACAAGGACCCCAGAGCACCCTCTAGACTCCCCGCTGCAGCCTACCCCAAAGGCCTCACAGAGAACAAAGCAAGCCTAGGTCTCCAATTCAAGGTCAGTGTGGGGTCTCGTCTACTGCTCTTGCATCTGGTGCCACCCTTGTACCCCCTGCTCTTCCTTCTTCCTGCTCGCCCTGGGCCTCAATACCCTCAACCTCCTAGAAGCCCCCTGGACACAGGTGGAGGCCTCCCATTCAAACGTGGCAGGCCTTCTCCAGCAACCTGTGCTTCAGACGCCCATTTCAGAGAAAGGCCACTGGCATCATTTGTGCTGGAATGTAAATGACTGACTCGCTCCCTGATGCGTGGCTGCTTTCTGAGAAAAGGGCACTCCAGTCTGTGGCTCAGCATATACTTGTCTCTCTTCCCTCCCAGGCCAGCAAATGAATTCTAAAGGAAATGAACCTCTTGCCACAAAAAGGACTGGAAGCAGGTGGTCAGCAAGCCAGCACGAGATTACAATCAATTTCTGGAAGGCAGAATCAGATGGAAACGTATTGGTAATGAAACAGGGCGGCAGCTGCATCCCAAAATACAGGCAGGTGGGCAAGTCTGCCTGGAAGGACCCAGTGAGGCCTGGGTTCAACCACCGGGAGAGGACATTTGGGAAGCATTGTTAGGAAAGAGCAGCAGGACACACCAAGGAAGGTGGACCCACCTCCTGCCCCTTAAGCAGGAAAGTCAAGGAGACCGGCCTGTCCCAACAGGCCCCAACAGACAGCATGTTCCTTCCTACTCAGAGCAGCTCCTGGACCTGGGGCAACCAAAAGCAAAGTGAGACCTTCCCAAGTCCAGGCGAGGACTCTGTCTCCCTCACCTGGCTCTCCCTCGCTGTGACTGCTGACTAGCAAAACGGGTTATGCTGGAAAGAGCCCCATCCAGCCAGGGCTCAGAGCTCAGGCATCCTGCTTCACCTACCCAGGAGGGACCAGCCAGCCTGGCCCAACCTTCAGCTGCCCCATGTCCGGGGTGTGCCTGGGATGTGACCAGAACACAATTGATATCATGGGGAACAAAGAGCACCCCACGCGTAAGGGGTCCCAGCACTGACGGTATGACGCAAGCAAATACAGTCAATGGATGACAGAGCACCCTGCAGGAACATGAGCTTCCCGCATCCTCAGCTCCTCCTCCTCCATCCCCAAGACACACACACCTGGGGCCTGGAAATCCTGTGAGGAGAAATCTCTTAGGTGGCAATTTCTACACCCCAGCCTGATTCAGAGCTGAATCCATTTAATCCTCATTCCAACTCTATGCAGTAGGGATCATCACCCTCCTTTTACAGAAATGGGAACCAAGGCACACGGCTAAGAAGTGAAGCGGCCAGGACTCGAACCCAGGGGTCTTCCCTGAGAGGGAGCACTCACCCTGCTCAGTACTGCCTGGAAACAGCACACTGTTCATGCTTTAGTTATTTCCTAAATGTATAGACAGTAAAAGTCGTTGTTTGGGGTTACAGTTCTAAGGGTTTTGAGGACTGTATGCAGTCACACAACCACCACCACAATCAAGATTCATAACGGTCTCATCACCCCAAAACAATCCCTCATGCCGTCGCTCTGTGGTCAGCCTCACCCCATCCCAGTCCCTACTGCTGTTCTGTTCTGTGTCCAAATATCAACAACACATTTGTTTGGTTGTTTTGTTGTTTGTTTTTTGAGACAGGGTCTTGCTCTGTTATCCAGGCTAGAGTGCAGTGGTGTGATCTTGACTCACTGCAGCCTCAACCTCCCAGGCTCAAATGATCCTCCTACCTCAGCCTCCTGAGGAGCTGGGACTACAGGTGCATGCCACTATCCCTGGCTAATTTGTTTTTTCTATTTTGTATAGAGACTGAATCTCACTTTGTTGCCCAGGCTGCTCTTGAAATCCTGGCCTCAAGTGATCCTCCCAACTCAGCCTCCCAAAGTACTGGGATTACAGGTGTAAGCAACCACACCCCACCAACAACACATTTTTAAAGACAAGTCTGTTGGTGTCCAGGACTTCACCCCTATCCCAAAGCCATGCCCCCTAGAATTCAGGGGCAATGTGAATTAAGACTGAAAATATGTGAGTGACCAAACCTTAGAAACATTTATGACATGTCTCCCACATAACTGGAGTCGAAAGGTACCTGGCCAAGCCTGGCTTGAATAGAGAAGCTTCACAAAGATTCAATAAACCCCAAATCACATGACTTTCTGAGTCTTCTCATTCCTAGTTGTAAAAGTTAATAGTAACCACAACCTGACATGGTAGTCACGTGTAAAATAATGAAGTTGTGCCCTACCTCACACCATGTACGAAAAATTAACTCAAAGTAGGTCAAAGACCTAAACATAAGAGGGAAAACTACATAGCTCATAGAGGAAAACAGGAAAAGGTTCACGACATTAGACTCAGCAATGATTTCTTGGATATGACAACAAAAGTGTAAGCAACAAAAGGAAAATGCACAACTTGGACTTCATGAGAATTAAAACCTTTTGTGCAACAAAGGATACTATCAACAAAGTAAAAGGGCAACCCATGGAGTGGGAGAAAATATTCGCAAATCACATATCTGGTAGGGGATTAATATCCAGAATATATAAAGAACTCCTAAGACTCAACAACAATAAAACAAACAATCCCATTTTTAAATGGGCAAAGGACTTAATAGACATTTCTTCAAAGAAGACATAAACATGGCCACTAATTGCATGAGGCCAGGTGTGGTGGCTCATGCCTGTAATGCTATCATTGTGGGAAGCCAAGGTGGACAGATCACTTAAGGCCAGGAGTTCGAGACCAGCGTGGGCAATAGTGAGACCCCCCCCCCATCTCTACTAAAAATTTTTTAAATTTTTTAAATAAATGCATGAAAAGATGCTTGACATGACAGATCATTATGGAAATGCAAATCAAAACCACAATGAGATACTACCTCACACCAATTAGGATATCCAAAATACAGAGAAAGACAGAGCATAACAAATATTAGTGAGAACATGGGGAAGTTGGAAGGCTTGTGCATTGCTGGTGGGAATATATAAGTGGTGCAGCTGCTGGGAAGAATAGTATGGTGGCTCCTCAAAAACTTAAACACAGAATTACCTTATGGCCCAAAAATTTCATATCTGGGTATGTAGTCAAAATAATTGAAAGCAAGGTTTCGAAGAGATATTTGTATACCTACGTTCATAGCAGCATTATCACAATAGCTAAAAGATGAAAACAACTCAAGTGCCCATTGACAGATGAGTGGATAAACAAAGCATGGTGTGTACACACAATGGAATGTTATTCAGCCATAAAAAGGAATGAAGGTGCAATACATCCTACAATGTGGATAAACCTCAAAAGTATTATGCTAAATGGAATAAGTCAGATATAAAATGATAAATAATGTATGATTACACTTACATGATGTACCTAGAATAGGCAAATTCAGAGACACAGAAAGTAGAATAGTGGTTACCAGTGGCTGGAGGGAGGAAATGCGAGCACTTACTGGTTAATGATTACAAAGTTTCTATTTGGAGTGATGAAAGAGTTTTGGAAATGAATAGCAGTAACCACAACACTGTGAATGTAATTAATGCCACGGAATTGTCCACTTAAAAATGGTTAAAATGACAAATTTTATGTTATGCATATTTTACCCAATTTTTAAATTAATAATATACTATACCAAAAGCCACTGAATTATATACTTTGAGTGAATTGTATAATATATGAACTATATCTCAATAAAACTTTAAAAAGAGAAAAAAATATTAGTGGTAGCCACCACCTGGCATGAGGAACTGGGGAAGGCTTGTGCCCTTGGCCTTTGGTGCTGGGACAGTTAGTATTTTGTGGTTGTTAGCATCTGCCTGTAAGTCACAAGACAGACCAGAAACTTCAAAATTCCAATTCTTTTGTGCCAGATTAAAAAAAAAAAAAAAAAAACACACACACACACACAAAAAAACGGGTAGTTTCCACCTTTCCTGGCCATAGCCCCATTTACAAGAACTTAGCTGAGCACCAGGCTAGAGACTCATTTGCACAGCAATGACCTAGGGACCCAGGGACTGCCCTGGACCTGCCTGGAGCTGCAAAGCCCCCACATGGGACATACTAGGGAAGGTTGTGGCTGGTCTCAAGTTCTCTACCCTGCTCCTCACCAGCTCTATTTTATGTTAGATCTCATAAAAATGGTTAGCATTATAATTCAAAGTACACATGCATTGATTCTTTAAAGAGGAAGAATACCTCATTTCTTTATATGCACATTCTCTTCTGGACATTAGTAGCACTGCATATGCACAGACGTCAAATCAGGTGAGAAATTCAGACTGGAGAGAATAGTCTAGGATCCATTGTGGGCTCTTCAACAGGAGAGTTGCTGGAAGGAAGCAGAAATTGGGGATTACTCTGAAGGCCTGATGCAGTGCTGGACAAGACAGGCTGGCCCAGACCTCACCAACTAGAGTCTGACATGACGAGTTGTCATTACCACGTGCAGGACTCTTGTCCACAGTGGGCCCTGGAGCTACCAGGAGCAATAAGAACCATTAACTGGACTGGTTCTCCATGCCAGACACAGCTGCCTCGGGCCATGCCTGAGAACACTGAGCCTTCGTGAGACTGAGAATCCCTAAGCGACACAGAGTGGAAGCAGCAAAGCCAAGTGCCAAGACGAAGCCACCTCCTTGCCTAAGCCCCACATCCTGATTCCTCAGCGATGGCCACTGGGCTCAAACACCTCCAAATAAAGTGAGGAGGAGGCAGCACAGAGAGCCCAGGGTATGGAGCACCTGGGTCAGAGCTAAAGCTCAGCACCATCTGCTGACATTCTTCTTAACTGCATACAAGTCATGCGACAATTCACAGGGCCCACTGACTGGCACTATGGTCATCAGAACACTAATTCAATCCACTGCATCACCTTACTCTGAGTAGCAAGATTACACATCCAGAACCTTGCCAGGCACTTTGTGGTTGCCCCACTTAAAAGGCAGGGGGCATTTCCCTGCCCCTAGCCTCTGGGTTTGGTCAACAGGACAGAAAAGGGCAGAAGTAACAGTGCTCCAACCCCAAGCAAAGCCCTGCAGGCTTTGCTTGCTTCCACTTGCCTTGCCATGCTTCTCCCAGGACCACGTGCACACTCCCAGGCCCGCCTGCTGGAGCACTGGAGACAGAGGGAGCAGAGCCCCCGGCCTCCATCAGCAACTCCAAGCCAGCTGGCCCAGCGGCTGGGCCTCAGCACCCTTGGTTACACCGCAAGAATTGGTAGGCTCGATGGTCATTTCTTCGCGCAAGGTGAGCAGTGTGGGCATCACGCTCTCGTTCTGCTGAAGAGGCTGGGGTGCAGGGGTGCCCGAGATCATTTCAGTTGTATGTGATGATGCTGTGAGTTAAACACAGGTTGTCTGGCTCCCAGGCAGGGCATTCTGCTCTCTTCTTGCCATCCTTCCTGGAACAGAGCCAAAGCTCCTGAAAATACCTTTAACTGGATAGTTGTTTTCCACTGAAGCTTTCTGCTTCTGTTTCTGTTTCTTGGGCTCGGTGCATCAAGTTTCCTGGTTTCCATTAAAATCCAACACCATGATGAGAAAAGAGAAAAGCTCTGGAAATGGCACAGGGCCTTTCTTTAAGGGATGTGGTCGTCACCTCCGTGCATGAGACCGGTGTGTGACCAGACTCTCTGTTGGCAGCCTTCATGGGAATGTACTAACTTGTGGTCTCCAGCTTCCCAGCCAAGCCTTGTTCACAAAGTGTGTGGAAAATTAAAGCTACCTTTTTTCAAGTTTTAACAGCAGCCGTAAACTCATTCCAAGTCTCATGGTTAAGAGGTATGGGACATCTTGTTTTTCAGCCTGCTTCAGCTTAGGGGCACAGTCCTTGGTCACTTGTATTCATACATGATAGGTCTAACTTCTATATTACTAACATAAATAAATAGCATCATCTACCTTCGCTCCTGGAAACTGAGGAATTTTTAGGAGTCCAGTTCACAGGCATAAATCAGGTCTTGAAACATGGACCAGTGCTCCCTACAGACAGTTACCAGCCTACTAAATTTCTAAGACACGAGTGTAGCAAATAAAGTTAGCTGACAGACATTTCTCCTTTTTCTGGCCAGCAAACCTCACTGGTGTTCACAGAGCCACAGCCTAACTCCAAGGGGATGAAGGTGCATCATAAATTGGGCCAAGCCAGTCTCAGAAGTCTAATTCCTTTTGAAGTGACGTGTTCATATGTGGACATACAATCCAGTATTGGCCAATGAGACATTAAGAGAAATCTTCTGTGGACATTGAGGAAGACATTTTTCCTCTATCATAAAAAGAAAGGAGAAGCCAAGATGCATTTCTCTGTGTCTCTCACTCCCTCCCTTCTCACCCCCTCTTTTCTCGGGCAGTTGATTTGCTGATTGCCTGTGATCTTGTCTCTGAACATTATAGTTGGGGGAGATAGTGTGGGAAAACAGAACCTGGAGCTGAAGCAGCCATCATGTGAACATGAGGCAGCAAGCCCAAAGACAGAAGGCCAACAGACCCAGAATGGCAGACAGAAAAGATGGACAGAGCCTGGGCCCTGGATGACAGCAATGAGCCACTGAATCAGCCCTGGCACCAGCTCCCTCTCTACTTGTAATGTGAAATAATTCTGTGACTTTTTAAGTAACTTTTAAGTTTGGATGCTCAATTCCTTGCAATTGAAAGCAACAAACACACAGATGCAGCAACTTGTTTTATGAGGCCATCATAACGTTGCTTCCCAAACCTGAAAAGGACACTTTGAGAATGGAAAATTAGACATCATTCTTTCTCATGAGCATAAATGCAAATATCTTAAAGAAAATATTAGCAAATCAAATTCAGCAGTATATGTGAATGGTAACAGAACATTCAAGTTGGGCTTATTCCAGAAATGCAAGGTTGACCTATCATTTGTATTCCACCACATTAACATAATAAAGGAGAAAACCTATGGCCATTTCAATAAGTACAGACAAGTATTTGATAAAACACCCACACATAGGTGGGAACAGGAGGGGCTACAATGGGACTGATCTGGATGATGGTCATATAAGTGTGTTCACTGTAAAAATTCCTGAAGTTGTAACTAACGAACTGGACATTTTTCCATATGCATGTTACAGTCCATTTGAAAAGCTTATCTAAGAATGATGGCTCAAATTTTCTCATAACAATTAAAATTAAACTGAATTAAAAGTTAAAATCTTTTCACATAAAAAGCACCAGACCCAGATGGCTTTACAGGCAATTTCCAGTCAGGTGACATATTGGGCAAAAGTTCTCTGCAATTGCACAACTTCTCCAGAGCATGTAAGCACTTGAGTTATAAGGATGGTAAAACACTGATACCAAACCTAAATGACTTCTAATGCAAGATCACTCAAAAACATAAATTTGAAATCCTACACAAATTTTAGGAATTTGAATGTAGTACTTAAAAACTGATGACATGGCAAAGTAGGGTTTATCTCAAAAATGCAACGTTGGTTTAAAATTGTTGAATGTAGTTTATCACATAATGGATAAAACAAAAAGTCAAGATTATCAATAGATGTAAAAAAGGGGGGGATTTGATAAAATTCAATAGCTCATGAATTAAAAACTCTTAGCAAACATTCTGGGAAGACAGCAGAAAAGGAAGCACCAGAAATCTGTCTCTCCACCAAGATGACAATTGCACTGGCAGAATCTCTCTGAAGTAGCTATTTTGGAACTCTAGAGTCTATTGAAGACTGTAACTTCAAGGAAAAGTTTAGGACATTCAATTGCCATTAACTACAGTCAATTCTAACTCTTAGTTACCCTTCATACCAGCTACCCAGCTCCAGTCCCCAGCCCTGGGGCAGGCAGCTGTGCACACGTTCCTGAAACACTACTAGTGGATTCCAGAGTGGACAAAAAGATCCTGTCCTCCATATATCTGAGATTGGTGCTCTGATTGCTGCTTCTGATCACAGAGATGCAGACAGAGGTAGTGGCCATTGTGGCACTCCCAGGCCCTCACCACATTGTTGTATGCCCCTCTCCTTCGGCCAAAGTGGCATCCAGGGCATTTAAAGGGCTGGTGCCATTCCCACCCTACCCTTTGTTTTATTTTTCTTCCCCACTTGGGAGCTAGGCATTGAAGACTAAGCCGCTCAAAAGCAACCATGTATAAGAGGGGAAACAGACAGTCCTGTACATACCCAAGGAAAGGCAGAGACTCAGAAAAGACCTGAGAAGAACTTGAGTTGACACTTTAGGTTGATCCTTGGCACAGAGATGCCTTATAACAATCAAAAAAGAATAACAAAAAAAAACCAGCAAGCCCTAGGGAAGGGAAAATATCTGATTTTATTTTAATATTTAATATTTAAATAATATTATTT
>NW_016824749.1:5021306-5063978 GCF_001698545.2 Rhinopithecus bieti | reverse complement strand
TAATATTATTTATAATAATACAACTTTGAGTTATATTATTAGACTCAAAGTTCCAGTTTTCAACAAAAAATTACAAGGCATACAAATAAATAAGAAGTTATGGCCCATTCAAAAGAAAAATTTTGACAGCAGAAACTGTCCCTGCAAAACACCTGATGGCAGATGTACTGAATAAATATTTTAAAACAATGGTCTTAAAGATGCTCAAAGAACTACATGAATATTTGGAGGAAGTTAAGAAAGCAATTTATGAACAAATGGAAATATCAACTAAGAGACAGAAAATCTAAAACAAAACTCTAGAGCTGAAGAGTACAATAACTGAAATAAAATTCAGTAGAGGGATTCAAAAGCAAATTTGAGTAAGAAAAAGAAATAATCAGCAAACTTGAAGATAGGAGAATGGAAATTGTCAAGTCTGAGGAACAGAAAGAAAAAAGATTGAGAAAAAGTAAAGAGAACCAAAAGGACCTGCACCAAGAAGACCAACATACGTGGAAATCCCAGAAGGAGAAGAGAGCAAAAGAGGCAGAGAGAATGTTTAAAGAAATAATAATCAAAAAAACTTCCCAAAATTGATGAAATACATGAATATAGACATCCAAGAAGCTCAATGAATTTCAAGTATGATTAATTCAAAGAAACCCACACTGACACACTTTACAATTAAACTGGCAAAAGCCAAAGACAAAAAGAGAGTTTGAAAGCAACAAAAGAGATTGCAGTTTGGTACACACAAAGGATCCTCAATAACATTATTAGCAGATAGCTCATCACAAACTTTGGAAGCCAGAAAACAGTGGGCTGATATGTTCGAAGTGTTAAAAGAAAATAGCCTGTAAACCAATAATCCTATACCCAGGAAAACTGTCCTATAAAAGTGAGGGAGAAAATTAAGACATTCTCAGATAAACAAACGCTAAGGAAGTTTGTTACCTCTAGGCACTCCCTGCAAGAAATGCTAAAGGGAGTCTTGCATGTTGAAATGGAAGAACACTAGACAGTAATTTGAAAGCATATGAAGAAATTAAAATTTTAGTAAAGGAAAATACACAGGAAATTATAAAAGCTAGTATTTTTGAAACAATAGTGTGTAACTTCACTTTTCTTACATGATATAAGAGACTATCACATTGAAAAAAAGACTAAAAGTATTATTGTAACTTTAGTTTATAATTCCACATTTGTTTTCCACTTAAGAGACTAATACATTAAAAAATTATTAGTTTACGTTTTGGACATGCAATGTATAAAGATGTAATTTTGTGACATCAACAACTGAAGGGATGAGGGCAGAGCTCTTAAAGGAAGATAATTTTTGTATGTTGTTAACGTTAAGCTGTTATACATTTAAATTAGAATATTATAACTTTAGGATGTTACACGTAATCCCTATAGTAACCTCAAAAGACATAGCTAAAGAATATACACAAGTGGAAATGAGAAGGGAATTTAACTGTTTTACTACAACAAAAATATTGACTAAACATGACAGAAGACACTAATGGAGGAAATGAGGGACACAAAAGCAATAAGGCACACAGAAAGTAAATAGCCAAATTGCAGAAGTAAGTCTTTGCTTTAGTCCATTTGTGCTGCTGTAACAGAATACCACAGAGTAGATAATTTACAAATATAAACTTATTTTCTCAAAGTTCTGGAGGCTGGGAAGTCAAAGTCCAAAGCACCTTCTTTTTTGTATCATCAGCAGAAGGGCAAGAGACACAAGGGCATCAAAGTCAACTGTTTAAAAGGGCATTAATCCTACCCACAATAAGGAGCCTTCATGACTTAATCACCTCGCAGAGGCCCCACTCCTTAGCACTGTTGCTATGGCAATTAAATTTTAACATGAGTTTTGCTGGGGACTAATATTCAAACCATAGCACCCGTGTTGTTACTAATTAAGTGTAAAATGGCTTAAGCTTTTCAACCAAAAGACAGAGATTCGCAGAATAGATTTTTAAAATAATGATGCAAATGCATGCTGTCTATGAGAAACTTACTTTAGATCTAAAGAGGTTGAAAGTGAAAGAATGAAAAAGGATATTCCATGGAAATAATGACCAAAAGAGACCAATCATGGCTCTATGCTAATATGAGGCAAAATAGACTTTAAACTTCAAAAGATTGCAAGAGACATAAAAGATATTCTATATTAATAAAAGCTTCAATTCACAAGAAGATATAGCACTCATAAACATTTATACATCTAACAACAGACCATCAAAATAAATAAAGCAAAATTGATAGAATTGAAAGTAAAATAGGCAGTTCTATAATAAAATTTGAAGACATCAATATCCTACTCTCAATAATAGACAAAATAACTAGACAGAAGATAAGTAAGAAAACAGAGGACTTGAACAACACCAACTAGATCTAACAAACATGTAAAGGACAGTCTACCCAGCAACAACAGAATACATACTCTTCTCAAGTGCACTTGAGAAGTTTCCAGGATAGGCCATATGTTAGGCCACAAATTAAATTTCAATAGGTTTCAAAAGATATATATCACATAAAGTATCTTCTCCAACCATGACAGGATATAATTAGAAACCAATAACAAGGAAAACTGAAAAATTTGCAAAGCTTTAGAAATTAAACAACACACTCTTAACCAGTGGATCAAAGAAGAATTCAAAAAGAAAATTAGAAAATACTTAGAGACAAATGAAAATAAAAACACAACATACCAAAACTTATGGGAGGCAGTGAAAGCAGTTCTAAGGGAGAAATGTATAGCTATCAATGCTTACATTAAAAAAAAAAAAAAAAAAAAAAAGATCTCTCAAATCAACAACCTAGCTTTATATCTTAGGAACAAACTAAACCCAAAACTAACAGAAGGAGGAAATGGTAAAGCCTAGAGACAAGTGAAATCGACAATATAAAAATAAGAGAAAATTAACGTAACCAAAATTTGTTTTTTCAAACATTTAGCCAGATAGACTAAGAAAAAAGAGAGAAGACTCGAGTTACTAAAATCAGAAATGAAAGTGGGGACATCACCATCAATTCTACAGCAATGAAAAGGATTGTAAGACAGTACTATGAGCAACTATACTCCAACAAATTAGATAACTTAGACGAAAGGGAAAATGTCTATAAATACAAAATCTACCAAGACTAAACCACAAAAAAATAGAAAATCTGAATAGATCTGTAACTAGTAAGGAAATTGAATCACTACTCAAAAATCTCCTGGCATAGAAAAGCCCTGTAGCTGATTGGTTTCACTACTGAATTCTACAAAATATTTACAGAAGAACTAATACCACTCCTTCTCAAACTTTTCAAAAAAGATTAAAAAGGAGGAGACACTGTCTAACTCATTCTATGAAGCTAGTATACCCCTTACTAAAGTCCGGTAAAAACATAATGAACAAAACATCCTTTCATGATAAAAGCACTACAAAAGTAGTAATAGAAGGAAACTACCTCAAGATAATAAAAGCCATATATTAACACCCTACAGCAAACATCATTCTCAATGGTGAAAGACTGAGAGCTTTTCCTCTAAGATTGGGAACAAAGCAAGGATCCCTGCCATCAAAACTTCTATATAACACTGTACTAGAAGTCTTGCCAGAACAATTAAGCATGAAAAAAAAATGAAAGGAATCTAAATTGGAAAGAAAGAAGTAAAATTGTCTCTGTTCATAGATAATATTATCTCATAGGTAGAAAACCCTGAGGGTTTCACCAAAAAAAAACTGCTAGAACTAAGAAACAAATTCAGTGAATTAGCAGCAAAGTCCACACACAAAAGTCAATATTTGCATTTCTATACACTAACAAGGAAAAAATCTGTAAAGGAATTTAAGATAATGACTCCATTTGCAATACTTAGGAATTAACCTAACCAAGGAAATAAAAGTTTTGTACAAAAAAACTATAAAATATTTCTGAAAAAAAATCAAATAAGGCAAAAACAAATGGATGGCACTCATGATTATAGATTGGGAGACCTAATATTGCTGAAATGTCAATATTATGCAAAGAAAATCTATATATTTAATGCAGTCCCTATCAAAATTTCAAAACCCATTCTGAAATTTATACTGAATGTCGAGAAACCCTAAATTGTCACGAAAATTCTGAAAAAGATGAATGAAATTGGAGAATTCACACTTTGAGTTCAAAACTCACCACAGAGCTACAGTAATCAAAACAGTGTGATATTGTCATAAAGACAGACATCTAGACCAACGAAATAGACTAAACAGTCCAAAAATAAACCCTCACAATAATGTCCAAATAATTCTCAACAAAGGTGCCAAGACCATTCAGTAGGAAAAGATGATCTTTTCAACAAACGAGCTGAGCAAACTGCATTTCCACATGCAAAAGGATGAAGTTAAACCCTTACCTAATACCATATACAAACATTAACTCAACATGGATCAAAGATCTAAATGTAAAAGGTGAAACTATGAAACTCTTACAAGAAAAATAGGGAGAAATCTTCATGAAAGTGTACTTGGCAATGTTTTCTTAGATATGACACCAAAGGCACAGGCAACAAAAGAAAAAAAATAGACAAATTGGACTTTATTTTGTAAAAATTTTAAAATTTTGTGCATTAAAAGACACTATCAACAAAGTAAGAAGGCAATCCATAGAATTGGATAAATTGTTTGCAAATTATATCTCTCTGATAAGAGATTGTTATCTGGATTGTTATCCAGAATATACAGAATTCCTAAAACTCAGTGACAAAAAGCAAACAACCCAATTTAAAAATGGGCAAAGAACTGTAATAAACATTTACCTAAAGAAGATGTAAAAATGACCAATAAGCAGAGGGAAAGATGTTCAATATCACTAACTATTAGGGAAATGCAAATCAAAACTCTAATGAGACACCACCTCACATCTATTAGGGTGGCTACTATCAAAAGAAAACAGAAAATAACATGTGTTGGTGAGGTTGTGGAGCAATTGAAACCCTTGTACACTGTTGATGGGAATGTAAAATGGTGCAGACACTGTGGAAAACAATATGGTGGTTTCTCAAAAAATTGAGCATAGAATTACCACATGATGCAGCAATTTTACTTCAGGTCATGTAAGCAAAAGAAAGCAGAGTCTCAAAAAGATATTTGTACGATTCACAATATCTAAAACATAGAAGAAATCCAAGTGTCCATCAATGGATGAAAGAATAAGTGAAATTTGGTGCATACAGAAAATGAAATTTGGTGCATACAGAAAATGAAATTTGGTGCATACAAAGAATTTATATGGAATCTCACCTCTGAAAAGGAAAGCAATTCTGACACACACTACAACATACACAAACCTTGAGGAGCCTATACTAAATGAAATAAGCCAACCCCAAAAAGACAAATACCATAGGATTCCCTTATATGAGGCACTTATAGTAGTCTAAATCATAGAGACAGTAAGCTGGAATGGTGTTGCCAGGGGCTGGGGAGAGGGTAGAATGAGGAGTTAGTGTTTAATGGGCATAGAGCTTCTGTTTTGCAAAATGAAAGAGTTCTGGAGATGGATGGTGGTGATGGTTGCACAATGATATGAATGTACCTATTACCACTGAACTCTACACTTGAAAATGGTTAAGGCAAGTCATGGTGGCTCACAACTGTAATGCCAGCATTTTGAGAGGCCAAGGCAGGTAGATCACTTGCAGCCAGGATTTCAAGACCAGCCTGGCCAACATGGTGAAACCCTGTCTCTATTAAAAATACAAAAATTAGCCTGGCGTGGTGGCAGGCACCTGTAATCCCAGTTACTCGAGTGGCTGAGGCACAAGAATCACTTGATGCAGAGGTTGCAGTGAGCTGAGACCTCCCCACTGCACTCCAGCTCGGGAGACAGAGGAAGACTCTGTCTCAAAAAAAAAAAAAAAAAAAAAAAGGATGATTAAGATGGAAATCTTATGTTTCTTATGTTATGTGTGTTTTATCACAATAACAAAATGGAAAATATCTTTGATAAAAACATTTGTTAAGTCTTAGCAAATTTGGAATACAAAGACATTTGCCCAACCTAACAAGTTAAGCAAAAAGACTCATACACAATGCACAAATGTTGAAAAGCAGTCCCCTTTAACATCAGGACATAACAAGGACATCTATGTTCACAACTTCTATTCAACATTCACTGGAGGTGCTTAGCCAGCAAAAGCAGACAAGTAAAATTCTTTTTTAAGCATGTAAGAATTGGAAAGGAGGAAACAAATGTGTCATTTACAATTGATTTGACTGTCTACATAGAAAACCCAAGGAAAAAGAAGTGACAGGAAAATTATTAGAATTCAAATTTAGCAAGAGCCCTAGATAATGAGATCATATTCAAAACTCTGTATTTCTATAGACCAGAAAAACATAGAAAATTTGAAAACTAACAGTTTACAATGCTTTACCATTTAATTAAATCAATTTTAAAGGTGCATAAAATAAGTCTAACAAAAGATACATGAGACTTTGTGAGGGGGAAATGCATAAGACTGATTGAGAGACATTTTAAAAGATCTAAATATTTTAAAATACATTTTATTGTGTATATTTGAGATTTACAACATGATGTTTTAGGATATGTACGGATAGGAAGATGGTTACATGAAAAGCTATGGATAGGAAGACTTGATATCACAATGTTAATCCTTCACAATCATCAGTGGATTTAATGTAATCCCATCAAAATCTCCATAAGATTTTTGGAAATTGACATATTGGTTCTAAAATGCACGTGGAGGGTCAAAAGCCTTAGCAAAGCCCACACCCACTTGAGGAAGGAAAGTCCAGGGGAAGACTTGCCCTACTTGAGACTTGCCCTGCAACTCAATTTGAAGCCAAATAATTCACACAGGGATAAAGAGTGGGCAAGAACAGAACAGAACACAGAGTCCAGAAACAGACCCCAAGTGCAGGCAGCCCAGGGCAAGGCAAAGGCAGAGCTTCAGACCAGAGGAAAGGGACATGGGTGAGTGTCATGGAAGAGAGTGAAAATGGGTCTCCACCTCTGCCATACACACAACCAATTCCAGCTGGATGCAGACTAAATGTGCATGTAGCACCATGAAGACTTTAGGAGCTAACACAAGAAAATATCGTCAGGACTCTGTAGAAGAGAATGGTTCATTCAATAAGACATGAGATTCCATACTTGTACATTTGCTGTTGTTACTTAAAACTGTTCGACAGATGCCAATCTACAGAGATTGGAAAGATAAGTTGCACACTAGGAGATTTGCAAGATACATTTTTTAAAAGAGATTTTGAAGCCACAATATATATGCAGATCTCCTTAAAATATAAAATTACAAAATCTAATAGGAAGACACATAGATTTGCATTTCACTGAAGACAAACCCCAAATGGTCAGTAAACAGATGAAAAGGTGCTTTACTTCATTTCTAGTCAGAGAATTCAAAATATAACCATAAAGAATTACAATTTCACAGCAACCAGACTAGGGAAGAAATGAAAACTTTAAATATGAAAATTTAAGACTGGGACAGAATGTGGAGCTAGGGGAACTCTTGCTCACAGGAAAAGTAACTGGTACACCCAACAAGAAAACCGTTTGCCCTCAGCTAGAAAGGCTGCAAGAGCTCATTTCCTGCAACCAGAAATTCTGTTTCCCAGCAATGCCCTAGAGAACCTTCTAAAAAGTGCATTGCCTGTGGCCACATATACATGCAATAATAATAATAAAACATGGATAGAAAAGCTGAATACCTGCTTCCAAGTAGTTGTGCCCACCTGGGAAGGAAGAAGGGGACAGTAGTTAGGGATGTGCAGAAATGGCTTTCAACTGTGCCCATAATGTTTGTTTCCTTAAAAAATAAGTTAATCTGAAGCAAAGAGGATAAATCATGAACACTGGTTGAATCTGAGTGACCGGTGTACAGTGATAGGACCGTGACGTTTTTCTGTGTCTTTGAAATATTTCATAATTTTAAAGTCAGTACCAGTTTTAAAGAACAAGAACCTCAGTTAGGTTTGTAGTCCTGGTGGAATGGCTGGTCTCTCTTCTGTGGAGCCAGAATCTGCCCTGAAAGTTATGAACAGGGAGGAAAAATATCCCAAAAAGAAGGTGCTGGGTTAGGACCTAGGCAAAGGAGGAGTCTGGAACTTTACAATGGTTTAGCAGGAGGGAGGCCACTGCAGTGTTTGAGAGTCTAAGGGTGCACTTGTGAAATCTGCCTGCAGTGTTAAGGGGAGTCAGGTGCACTCTTCACCCGATTACATATGATCAGTGTGGAAGTAGACAGGGCTGACCGTGCCAGGAAACCCAGAGTGGGTGAATCTCCTGGGACTCCAGGACTCCTTTCTTTGAAGACACTGGGCTTGGTGCACAGCTGGACTCTGAAACTCATGTTTCTGGGGAGAATTCCTGCTGCCCCTTTCTATACTGAAGTCCCCCTTTCATGGCCCCAGCAGTGGCTCTGCAATCCTTGTCTACAGGTGGGAACAGCAAGGCTCAGTGGCTCTGCAATCCTTGTCTACAGGTGGCAACAGCAAGGCTCAGAAGGGTTCTGAACGCTGCCAGTGTCGCCGCAGCGTCACCCATTAGAAAATGAGGGGTCCTGGATTCAAATCCAGACATGGCTGGCTCCAAAGCCCATTGACCTTTCTCCCTAAGCCTCTTTCTCCTCACGGACAGCAGGAAGCAGAGGATGAGGCTCGGGTCCTCAGGAGAGACTGGGATCCTCAGTGGAGCCTGGGGGAGCTGGCCTAGGCCCGAGGACCCTTAGGGGGCAGGGTCCTGGAGGCTTCCCCACCCGTTTCCCTCCCCTGGGCCTGAGTCCCCTCCTCTCCATGGGGAGCTACGGGACACAGGGGTGCCAGGGGTCGCCCCACCCTAGCTGGGCTGAAAGCATCCCCAGGAAACCACGGGAGAGAAGGCAGGCCCACCCCGCAGGCCCCCCAGCATGGGGATGGCTGCCCAGTTGGGGGCAGATCATCACAGCAGGAAGCCCTCTTCCTGCCAGACCTCAGGGCTATCTCCCTGGCTGTATGCTGAAGCCATTCTGGGTTCTCCAGATTTTTTTAAAGATAAAGCCAACTGCTCTATTCCGTTTTGTGGTGCTCTTCATCTTATCTGTGTGGAGTAATTTTGGCAGCTTAATCATATTTTCTGGGAAAATGTATTTTGATAGAGAAAAAACGTCTCCAGCCCTGTGAGTGAAGCCGGCCTGCAGGGCCTCCCCTCCTATGACCTCCTCCCCCAGGAAGCCTAGGGGGCCTCCCCTGCATCCCCCCTGCAGGCAGGTTCTGAGCCTGTCAGGTGGGCTTGCTGGATGGACCCATTCAACTCATAGAAGCCCCACCTCCAGCCTCTATAGGGAGGTGGAGACGGAGGCCCTTGCCAGCCACACCCTCTGAGCTGCCTGCCATTCCCCAGGATCCCGAGATGCCTGGCACCCACCATTCTCTTCCCAGCATCCCTGGAGCTTCCAGGCAGCCAGTCCTTGGGATAGGGTGAGAGGCAAGGCACCGGGAAGGGCCCACACACAGCTGCAGCAGCAGCAGCAGCAGCAACCGCACAGCCTTTAGGGAATGCCTCCTGGGGTTCAGAAGCCAGAGGGCTCCTGTACTCTGTGATCCGGCTTCCTTCCGAAGGGCTCCGAGTTTCTCAAGACTCAAGGACCCGGACAGGCACCCCTCCCGGCCTTCGCCATTGTGGCAGCCACAGCTTCCCCTGTGGAGGTGGTCTTCACAGGGGTAGATGAGCCTGAGAGGTTCACAGAATCCGCTTCCAGGAGTGCAAGGGTCAGCAGGACCCCAGATGCCGCCCTTCTGCTGTCCTCTCACAACAGGAACATCGTGGCTTGAAATGTGGCCCTGGGTGTAAACCACTCCAGCAGGCCCGGGGTATAGACTGATCTCAGCCGCCCACCCTTGCTGCACGGATACCCCCAGCCCCGCAGAGGCCCTGCAACAGACAGAAACATCCTAACAATTCCAAATGTCTCACGTCTCTGGGAGTGCCCAAAACAAACACCCATTCCCTGCATGCCTTTGGCCAACCCTAATGGCTACAGGTGCCCGGTCCAGCCATGTCAATGAGGACACACTGGGGTCGCCTCCTCTCCTTGAAGAAACACCTTTCTTTCCGATAGCCAGGGCCCCCGCTGTCTCCGGCCACAGGAGCTGTCTCCTGCCCTCTTGGACAGGTGCAGGTTCTCTTTTCCACCCTCACTGGGCTCTCACCCGCCGGCAGGCTGTGCTGAGAGGTTCATTGAACCAACAAGGGCTAATCTCTGGGATGCCTCCCACTCCCTGGGGCCTGAGCAGCATCTGTGTGAGGAGCCGGGCTGGCTGGTGGAGAGCAGGGGACCCCAAGAGAGGGGGTAAGCAGGGTCTTAAGCGTGGGCTTGAGCGAGCTGCAGGCCTGGCAGGGGTTTAGAGGGGAGGGCAGTGGCCTCAACCTGTGCCAAACTCTGGCCCGTTCATGGGAGTCTCACGAGGTCTGGGTAGGTGATAGGGCTCCCTTGGGGTCCTGACTCAGTTAGGACTTGGCACATGTGGGGAGCAAAACACCTCAAGCAGTCATTTGGCCACAATGCCACATTTTATGACCAAATGGCATGAGAAGCAGAGTCCCCCAGACTCAGGCATCCCGGGGTGGAGGTCCTCGTCTGGGGCCACCTGACGAGTGCTCGGGGTGAGGTCCAGATTGGAGGACCCTGGCCAGGGCCCTGCCCCCATGTGGGGTGATGGACATCCAAGGTGGGGCTGGAAATGGGGGGGTGACGTGTAGGAAGGAGAGGAGGTGGAGGTGGGTGAGAAATGGGGGAGGACCCAGCGAGGCACAGGAACTGGATGGCACATTATAGCATGGAAAATCACGGCGTTTCCTCCACTGTGTGGCAGCATCCCTACATCCAAAGACTTCGTGTGGGTTCCACTGCTGGTGAAAGCCAAGTAAACTCTCAGACTGACCTTCCAGTAGATAAAAAACTCTGGGCAGAATACAATACAATACAGTTACATGGATGATTTCCACCCCCGTGAAGCAAACTGCAGGATGAAAAAATGCTGAGAATGGTCCATTTTTCCCACCCTCTGTTCCTTACTAAATGCAGAGTCCAGTGGTGTCCAGATACATGGGGCCCTGTTCCTGTCCTCTGCCCACATCCCAAATCCACCCAGGCTCTAGAGCTGCCTCAGGGATGGGGCAGTCAGAGTGGACGTGACCAAGAAGAGGCAACTCAGCCCAGCCCCTATCAACAACTGGAGAAAGTGTGGCACGGTAGAGACAGACCCAGGCTCTAGACCCAGATGTCTGGGATTCAGATCCTGCCCTGCGGCTCCTCGCTGCTGACCTTGGGCAGTTATGTGACCATTTTGTGCCATGGTGTCCTCAGCCATGAAATTGAGAGAACGACAGTTTATCATTACATTATGCCTCATAGGATAGAAGTGGCATGAGAACTGATAGGAGCTTAGGAAGCTCAGGAGGAGGCCTGCACACATTAATGCTCAATAAATGCTGCTTGTCATGACCTCATTTGGGATCCGTAAAGACACAAAATCCAAGCAGGTATGTGTTCTCATAGCTGAGAGGGGAGGGACTTGTGTGGAAGTCGATCATACAAATCGGGTCATTTTTGTCACACCCAACTTAAACAGAGCTGAGGCCAGGGGAGAAAACCACTCAAGGCACAAGCCATTGCTCAAGAATGTAATGGTCTGCGAGCCTGGCTGCTGAGACTGCCTGCTGTTGCCTGAAACCAGTTTTATCTGTGGCTACTGAAACAAGCTGCTTCAACTCTAAGACTAATTTTACCCACCAAGGTCACTCACCAGTCAGAGCCTGCCAGTTCCCATAACCTTAAAAGTGACAATGAACATCCTGGGCAAACAATACATTCCTTTGTGCAAAACCTGCAACCTCCTCTTTGTCCTTTGGACATAGTGAAGACCACCCAATCTGTGAGAATGCCCCTGTATAGTATGTTCTCAATTGCTATAAAGAACTATGAGACTGGGTAATTTATAAAGAAAAGAGGTTGAATTCACTCACGGTTCCACAACCTGTACAGGAAGCATGGCTGGGGAGGCCTCAGGAAACGTACAATCATGGCAGAAGGCAAAGGGGAAGCAGGCATGTCCTATGTGGCTGGAGCAGGAGGAAGAGAGAGCAGGAGGAGGTGCTACGAACTTTTAAACAACCAGATCTCATGATAATTCACTCACTATCACAAAAACAGCAAGGGGAAGTCCACCCCAAGATCCAGTCACCACCCACCAGGCCCCTCCTCCAACACTGGGGATCCCAATTTGACATGAGATTTGGGCAGGGACACAAATCCAAACCGCATCAGCCTCAAACTGCTATTATTGTATCCCAAATAAAACAGTAAATTTAGAGATTTGTTTCCACATATTTTATCTGACTTCAACACTTGGAACAATTGTTCTTCACTCAGTACTACCGAGCCTTTTGCTGGGAGGGCACGAAGACCTGGGCCAGTCCTCAAGAGCCACCAATGGTACTCCATCTTTCATGCCATCTGCATCCTATGGGAAGGGAGACTGCAGGACTGAGTCAAGGACCATGCAGCCCTAGGGAGGGCTACTTCCAAGGAGTCTCATCAGTGGGGTGGGAAGACAGTGCTGGGCCCCTCATTTAAGAGAGACATCGACTAACTGGCCAGGAATGCCTTCCCAAAACCAGGCTGAGGGTGCTGCAATCAAATTTGTTTCCAGTTCAGGGAAAGCAGGGACCTCCAACCATGAAATGGGCTGGCCACCAAATGCGGTCATGCAAACACTGGAAATGTTATGGAAGAGCCGTCCCGGGATCCCCTTACACACGGAGATTGTGGGATTCCAGTCGCAAACTTGTGACTCATGTGGGAGACATGCGTGTTCCCCGCATATGTCCTGTGGCCATGGGAAGGTAGACTCATCTCTGCAAGTGCTCTGAGGTCAACAGCAGCTACGCAGCTCCTTTCATAGCTCTAACCTGCTGTGGTGCAGACTGCGTGTGTGTATCACATTGTTGCATGCCAGCATTAAGACATGCACAGCTGCCACTTGACGCATGACCCTTGTCTGGAGCCAGATTCAATCAAAGCAGTTGTGAGAAGTTCCCATCTCCCTGGTAAGGGGAATGAGACAGTGTTAAGAATGGACTGTGACAGAGCAGGGAAGTTATGTTCTTGTAAAACGTCCTCACCAGTCAGGGATGTGTAATAAAGTATCTTCCAGTGAAATGACATGATGTGTGGGATTTGCTTCAAAATATTCCAACAAGAAAAAATGGGTGGTTTGTGTCTTGGGGCTGGGAAGCATAGATAACAGAGGCCTGGCAATGCCTGACAAGGGCAGAAGCCATGATGTGAACACGGGGACTCATTATACTGTTACTTCTACTACTGTATATGCCGGACATTTTTATAATAAAGAGTTAAATCATTTTGATCACTATTTTTAAGGCTTGTCTGTGTGTAAAAACACACACACACATACACACATGGTTTTTCCTCTGTGTTCTGCATGGCAGAAGTACCTGACAGCAACAACTCAAGCTCACCCTGAGAATGACCCTAGGGTCTAAGAAGGATGTGGGTTGGGTCCTGAGCTAGGGAATCGGGAGTGGCCAACCTGGAGGTTCACACCTCATCTGCAAAGGACGTTCAGACCCCTGACTCATTCCTTGGAATGCAGGACATGCAAGGAAGCAAGGCCCTTTGTTTTGGGTTAAATGGAGGTTGCCAGGTGGAGGGTACTAAGTGAAAATGCTAAAGAACTGTGTGCTCTTTGCGAAAAGCAGCAGTTTTCCTGTCCAGCCAACCACTCCTGGATTGCCCGGTATGTAAGTCCTTGATAAACCCTACATCTCGTTCCACAGCTGTGGGTCCCTTCTTGGTCCTCTCAGACACATTGGTGTCAACAGGATCCAGCAGGACACTTTTACAGAGCAATCAACACAAAACGCTTCTGTGACCAAATATGGGGGAGCCTCCCTACACACTGAGCAAGTGATTCCACAGCAGACACCAGCGGGGTGTCCTCTAATTCGATTCACTTCCAACACTGTCTACCTGTAGACAGCACCAAATCACACAGGGTGAGGGCTCAGTTCCCAAGGGTGCTCCCCCACCCCATCTTCTGAGACCAGTTTTGAGCCCTAGGTTATGACCTGTGCTTCTGATGGACTGGCTATCAATCAGGGGTTCCCACGACTCCTTGCTTGGGTTCAGCTAATTTGCTAAAGTGGCTCACAGAACTCAGAGAAACACATTTACTGGTTTATTATAAAGGATATTACAAAGGATATAGATGAAGAGATGTGTAACACTAGGTATGAAGAAGGGACACAGAGCTTCCACACCTTCCTGAGCACCACCCTCCAGGAACCTCCATGCATTCTGCCATCTGGAAGCTCCAGGAACCCAGTCTTTCTGGGTTTTATGAAGGCTTCACTGTGTAGGCATAATCGACTAAACCATTGGCCATTGGTGATCAATTCAACCTCCAGCCTCTCTCCCCTCCCCGGAGATCAGGGTTTGAGGCTGAAAACCTTAACCCTCAAACCTGCCTTGGTATTTAAGATGACCAGCCCCACCCTGAAGCTACTCAGGGCACCCAGCCACCAGCTATCTCATTAGGATACAAAAGACATTCTTTGTGCTAGAGACTCCACAGGTTTTAGGAATTGTATGTTAGGAAATGGGTCAAAGATCAAATACAGATCTCAGGTAAACGAGTGAGTAACCACCTCAGGCAGCCCATCCAGGCTCAGGAGTGCCTGCTGCCGTTGGCAAAAAGCACACAGTTCTCCAGCATTTTCACTTAGCACCCTCCACCTGGCAACCTCCGTTTAACCCAAAACAAAGGGCCTTATTTCCTTGCATGTCCTGCATTCCAAGGAATGAGTCAGGGGTCTGAACGTCCTTTGCAGATAAGGTGTGAACCTCCAGATTGGTCACTCCTGATTCCCTAGCTCGGGACCCAACCCACATCCTTCTTAGACCCTAGGGTCATTCTCAGGGTGAGCTTGAGTTGTTGCTGTCAGGTGCTTCTGCCATATAGTGGATATGCACAGGCCTCCTCCACCTGCACCCAGGGACCTCACAATGCAGCTAGAATTGGCACGGGTGGAAGTATCTATGCCTGAAAACCAATAAGGGCCTCTCTCTCACTTTCTTTTTCTTCATATAACCAGTAGAGAAAGAAAAACAAACAAACAAACAACGCTTTTTATCTGAGGAATGCAAGTCCCTTTAAATTATCAGGCCCAGAGCAGCTTTGGAATGAAATGGCAGTCACTGCTGCATTGGCTCCTGAAGCTAAATCATCACCTCCTGAAGGCAGCTGCCACATGGGCTCTGGACTGATGTCATGCAGCCATCAAACACCATGGGCTGATGCCATCACTCACACCCTGCAGCTCAACAGCAGAAGCCACTCGCTGACTGCTGTAGGATTTTTCTTCTTAGTCACTTTGCAAGCCAGGGATCCCCAGCCAGTGACGCCCCACCCGGGCCTCACTCAGCCATGCTGGCATGCCCCAGCTCACCTGTGTTATACCTTGTACCTACATTCAGCGGTTCCCAAGCTCTTCTACCATGCCCAAAGAGAAAGAGGATACACTGGACGTTGAAGGGTGAGGAGGGCAGAGAAGAATTTTATGGAGTGATGAAAACAGCTTTCAGCAGAGAGGAGACCCGGTGCCTCTTATAGACTCAGAATGGGGAATGTGTGCTGATTGTGAGCATGCAAAAAAGGTTAAAGGGAGGACACCACTCAAAGGTGGGCACAACAGTGTAGAAAACCAATTAGGAAAGGGTAGGTATATGTAAAATAGGTGAAGGTTGGGGACCAATCAGAGGAAATCACGCCAAAACAATTCTCAATCTGGTCCAAGGATTTAACTTGTAGCTTGGCTTTCAGGGTTTGGATTGGAGGTGGGACTTCACCAGGACCTGCCTCTATCTGCCTGGGCATTTGGCTGCCCCCTGCCTCTATCATTTCACCCCTCTGAAGAGGTACATCTAACTGCCATAAGAATAGGGATGATGACTGATCTTAACTGCTTCCTGCTAACAAGGGGCACTGTTTTGGGAAGACAACAGTCAGATTATTATTGCACAGATGCAATAACTGTATTGCCATAACTTAAGAATACTCACAAATAGTTTCCAAATTCTAGAGAAACCAGGCAGAGCAAAATAAATATGCACGAAATTTTGTTCTAGGAGAATATTTTACTTGATTCAAAGGTGGGCAGGACAGTGTAGAAAAACAATTAGGAAAGGGTAGGTATATGTAAAATAGGTGAAGGCTGGGGACCAATCAGAGGAAATCACACCAAACAGAAAGACACATTCTCAATCTAGTCCGAGGATTTAACTGTCAGGCTTTAAATTGCCTTCAGCTTGGAGGTGGGGTTTCACCAGGACCCACCCCATCTACGTGGGCGTTTGGCTGCCTCCTGTTGCTATCATAATCAAAGCTCTTCCTGTGAACCATGGAGAACTCCTGTCAAACACCTTTATATCTGCACACTCATTTTCCCCTTTTTTCCTTAAGAACCTGCTTATAACAAAAGCTGAACAGGAGCATTTCCCAAGGCAACTTGGAAATGTGTCCCAGGCAACTGGCCTCACTTTGGCTCAAGTAAACTCTTTAAATTACATTTTGTGTTTCAGCCTCTTCCTTTCAGGTCAACACAGTTGATGACTATTTCCCAAAACCCCTCTGAACCGAGTCTTCTAACTCCTGCTCTAGCTGATGCATGAACCTCTAGACACACAGATTGGATCCTGTCCTCCAACTCCCAGTGGCTTCTCACGGGCAGCTGGCCTCACTGCAGTGTAGATACGTGCTCCACTGGGGAAATCCCCTGGGATTTCCACCCCCGAGCATCTTTCCTCCACCACTCCTCACCTGGAGGGACCCCTACACCCCTGTGGGCCCATGCTGCCCACCTTCAGGTCCAGGCTAAAGGGCACTTCCATGTGGCTTGTTACCTGCTGCTGGATACAAGCTCTCTCATGCCCCACTAACCTCTGCCTCCAAGTGCCCATAACACACATCACCTGTGCATTCCAGGAGGCCTGGGCTCCCTCACAGGGGCCTGCTGGACCACCCCACGCATGGAAATAAAGGAAAAGCTTGAGTTATTTTGAGGGTCTAATGAGGCTGGACTTGCAGTCAGGCAGCTTGGAGTTGGTGGGGGTGGGGTGTTCCTCTTTCCTACCCTGATGCTGGGCGCTTCTGTGACTGTCCCAGCAGCTGGGCTGGCCACACATGCAGGTCACTGCTGAGCCAGCCTATGGACAAACTGACAGCAAACAACTCCATCTTCCTGTGGAATTCTCTCAGGGACCCTCTCGCACCTAGAGGGTTGATTGGTTTGTGAGTATGCTAAAAAAGGTCTAACTGCATCTCAATCAAAAGTAGATGAAGTTGTAGAAAGTAGAAAGCATGGATCCAAATTCTGCTCATGAAAAGACAACATTTAGAAAATAAAAAGACAAACCACAGATTGGAGAAAGCTTTTATGATGTGTATATCTGATAAAGGACCAATATCTAGCAAATATAAAGAAATACAAATCAATAAAAAGACAAACAATCCAACTTTAAAATGGGTAAAAAACAGGAAAATATATTTTACAAAATAAAATATATTGATGCCCAATAAGCACATGAAAGTATGCTCAGCATCATTTGTTATCAGGGAAATGCAAACTACAACCACAGTGAGATGCTGTTCTGCATCCACCAGAGTGGCTAAAATTAAAGACAAATAGCATCAAGTGCTGATGAGGAAGTGGAGCAACAGGAACTCTCTCATTCATTGCTGGTGAGAATACAAAATGGTGCAGCCACTTCAGAAAATGGTCTGGCAGTTTCTTATAAAACTAAACACACAACTACCCAATGACTCAACAATTCCCCCAAAGAGGAATGAAAATATATGTCCACACAGTGTATTGTGCAATGCCAGATATGGCAGCATTCTTTATAATAGCCAAACACTAGATAAAAGATAACATACATCAACAAGTGAACAGATAAAATGTGGTCTGTTTATAAAATGTAACACTACTGGTCAATAAAAATGAGTGAATGACTAACACACACAGCAAGTTCAACCTCAAAAAACATTACATTACACAAATGAGTGTGATACAGAAGAGGGTGAACTATACGATTCCACTTACACAGAGTAAGAACAGGCAAGGCTGACCTGGGTGATGGAATTGGAACAACAGTTGCCTAGGAAGCAGGGTGGACTGACTGCTGGGGGCACCAGGGAGCTTTCTGTGTGCAGATTCACTAATTCAACTGGGATGTGGGTTACTCAAGTGTATATATGTATCAAAGCTTGTAGAATCTCAGATCTTATGTTTCACTGTAGATAAATATTACCTCAATCAAAACAAATTTGCCAGCTGTTCTGGTTTGAATGGGTCTCCCAAAAGTTCAGGTGTTGGCTTCTCAAAAGAAGACATACATGCAGCCAACCAACACATGATAAAAAAGCTCAACATCACTGATCGTTAGAGAAATGCAAATCAAAACCACAATGAGATACCATCTCATACCAGTCAGAATGGCTATTACTAAGTCAAAAAACCACAGATGCTGGCAATGTTATGGAGAAAACAGGAATGCTTTTACACTGTTGGTGGGAGTGGAAATTAGTTCAGCCATTGTGAAAGACAGTATGGTGATTCCTCAAAGACCGAGAGGCAGAAATACCATTTGACCCAGCAATCCCATTACTGGTTATATACCCAAAGGAATATAAATCATTCTATTATTAAGGTACTTGCATGCATATGTTCATTGCAGGACTATTCACAATAGCAAAGACATGGAATCAACCTAAATGCCCATCAATGATAGACTGGATAAAGAAAATGTGGTACATATGCATCATGGACTATTATGCAGTCAGAAAGGGATGAAATCACATTCTTTGCAGAAACATGGATGGAGTTGGAGGTCATCATCCCCAGCATACTAACACAGGAACAGAAAACCAAATCCTGCATGTTCTCACTTATAAGTGGGAGATGACCAATGAGAACACATGGACATATGGGGGAAACAACACACACTGGGCCCTGTTGGAGGGGTGGGAGGTGGGAGGAGGGAGAGCATCAAGAAGAATATCTAATGGATCCTGGGCTTAATGCCTAGCTGATGGGATGGTCTATGCATCAAATCACCATGACACATGCTTACTATGTAACAAACCTGGACATCCTGCACATGTACTCCTGAACCTAAAATAAAAGTTGGAAATCAATAAAAAAGAAATTGAAACAGAAATTCATTGAATTTAAATAAAATTTAAAATTCAGTAACTTAAAAAAAAGTTCATGTGTTGGAACTTGGTCCCCAAAGCAACACTGCTGAGAGGTAGGACCTTTTGGGAGGTGATTGGGTTGCAAGGGTCCTGCTCTCAGGAATAGATTAATCTACTCCTTGACTGATTAATGGAGTAATGGGTTACTGAGGAAGTGGGTTAGTCATCTCCAGGGTGGGTCCTTTAGAAAAACTGATTTGGCTCTCAGTGCGTGCCTCCAGCCCTGTGATGCCATCTGCCCATGCCAGAAGCTACTGCCATGGCCTTGGACTTCCCAGCCTCCAAAACCATTAGCTACATAAACTTCTTTTTTTGTACAAATTACCCAGTCTCTGGTGTCCAGTTATAGCTACAGAAAACAGACTAAGACACCAGCCTTAAAGATCAACATTGGATTTATTTGGATTTGGTGTCACAGAGAAGTCAACGCAGCCTGAGATGCCTCCACCCAACAGAACTCAACCCCTCAGCCATGAAAGACCTCAGTCTTGTGCCTCAGGGCAATGACTACCTGCCAGGGACCTCCTAGTTCCAGGGTGCTGGAGTTTATGACCTGGACTTGGGGAATGATATGTACAAGTGTGTATTTCAAATGAATTTCTCATTATTTCTTCTCATTTTCTCCACAGCCTCCGCCTCAGACCCCGCTCCATGCTCTGGCCTTTCCCCACATCACCCCACCTCTGACATCTTTGTCTTTATTGGGCTTCCCAAAAGCAGACTGGGAGAAAGGGCTTGGAGTGGGCACTTTACTGGGAGGACTACTCCAGGCAGCAGGACAAGGGTGGGTGGCAAGGCCAGGAAAGGGGCTCACTGTTGCCCAAAGCTCAGCCACTGTCTCACCCATCCCACTGGGAGCTCTGATGCTGTGGAAGGTGCCCCTTGGGGGTCCCCCATAGGCAGGCAGTGTTCACCCCCTGACCCTGTCCCTCCCTGGTTGGGGCTGGCTGCCTCCCAGCCCTCCTAGTTCTGTGGGTGGGGATGCAGTGGGCAGGTGACCTCTGGAGGAGCCGCACACTGCTGATATCCAATCCCCTTGACAGCCCCAAGACCCAAAATGGAAAAGCTTAATTCCTGCTCCTTCCTCAGGGGGCTGGCCAGCTGTGGACCCCAGCCCAATAAATTCAGGAGTCAGCAGTGGTGTGTCCATCTGGAGCCTGGGGCGAGCCCCTTGCCTGACTTCTGTAGGGCAACATCTCTGATCCGCACCCCGCCACTTACAAGCAATGGTCTGGACCCGAGCATGAGTCTTCAGAGGCCACATCTATGCATGCCCTTGATGGCCAAGGTCTTGTTTCCAAGCTCAGCCCTTTTGTTTCTGATGCAGTAAGTTCTCACTGCAACCTTGGGTGCCCCCCGTGGAAAAGTGGCCATCATCATTTCTAAAGGAGAGGAATTGTCCTCTAGCCAGAACACATAAAGCAACTTAATCCACCCTGCAGCAGAGCATAGCGCCAGCCTGCATCCTGCCAGCCCAGGAGCATCCAAGTAAATTGAACACCAGGGGAGGCTGTGGGCTGCGGAAGGTAATAAAACATATTGACACCGGCAAGAGTTAATTAAAGATTTTACAAGGGTTCACTTAAGGAAGGCCTTTGAGTTCAAGTCAAACCCCAAAGCATGGAGAAATTAATGAAAACCACACTCATCCCTGCCGGGACATCTTCATCAGCAGCAATAAGTATCTACAATTAGCGCAAGTTTACTCTTTCTTTAATTACTTAATTTGCAAGAGCAGAGGGTGAAATTCAGCATTCCCCAGCCTGCAGAAAGAGGTAACGGTATTGTCCAGACACACGTTTTTCTTTTACCAGAACATTTTAGCTTTGGGCAGTAAGGAAATAAATTGGGCAAAGATGGGTTGCTGGATGCTACGGTTCATCCAGTTCTAATGGTGACATCACTCTCTGGGGACTTGGCCAGGACCCCAGCCCCAGGTGCTCAGCAGAGCTAGTGACACGTGGGAACGGAGAGAGTCACAGAGGCTACTCTATGGCCTGGCCAGCCCCTGAGAAGACCCCACCTGAGAGGGAGCCATGCACTAAATGCAAGCAACCTGCTCCAGGGAGGCACCTGCCCCTGGCTAGCAGCCAGCGTGCCTGAGGCCACCTGCAGAGGGGCTGGTGTGGCTGCCCCAAGAGTAAGACAGGTATCCTCAGACTAGCAGCCAGCGTGTCTGAGGCCACCTGCAGAGGGGCTGGTGTGGCTGCCCCAAGAGTAAGACAGGTATCCTTAGATAGGATGCGCAGGACTCTGGCTACCACTCTAGACCTTCTGGTTATTTTAGGGACAACTGTTTCCCCAGGAAACTGTGTAAGCTTAGACCAGCAATTCTCCAGGTGGGGCCCTGGGTGGGCAGCACCAGCCTCCCCTGGGAGCTGGTGAGAGAGGCTGGAGAGTCCCCTGCACAAGAAGCCCTGGGCATGGGCCCAGCCCTGTGCTCTCCATCTCTTGAACAGAGATCAAACAGGCATTGGGCAGGGGGGTCCTGGGAATTTAACATTCACTGTAGTGCAGTTTGAAAAGTGCCAAAACAATAATCAAATTTATGGATGGATAAATGGATAGATACAGGATAAAAGAAGAAAGAGTTCACTGTGAAATGTAGCGTGTGGGCACGTGAGTGTTCACTGAGCAATTCATCCAGCTTTCCTGGAAAAGTTTAAAAACCTTTATAAAAAAATGTCGCAGGAAGAAATCAAATGAAGAACTGAGTGAGATCCCTTCCAATCCTGGACTGCGGTTCTCCCACATCAGATGGTAACTGACACCAACGCCAACCACAAGGAATGATCTGTAAATCCAAGCCAGCCAAAAACACCTAGGGCAGAGCCTCCCAGAGACTAAGCAAGGTCAGCAAGGATGGGTCAAGGGTGAGGGAAGAGGAGAAATCAACCCTAAACTCGTCCACACAAAGTGGGGTTTGCTCAAGAAAGACCTATGCAGAAATTGCAACCTGGAAATTTACACAAGAGCTACAGAAGTTAATGACAGAGCAAAAGCCAGTGAAATACATTTATCCTCAGTTCCACGTCAGCACTGGGCAGATGAATGACGCCTGGGAGCTACAGATGCCTGCGGGGAAGATCCACGGGAGCTTAATTACGCAGTCATAATGGGTCGTCAGAGCAGAAGGGGATTGAGGCAGAAATGCCATCTCCATAAATTTACATCAGCACTCATGCTGGGAGAAACAGGAGGGAGGTCCTGGAGAGAAAGCGGGTGAGGCGCGGCAGGAGCCTCAGCCAGGTAGCCTGCCTGTGAACCCCGTGGAGACGCCATGCACAAGGTTCTACCTTGGTACCCAGGGAGCCTGTGAAATGCTCATTCCCAAGCTCTATGATCTGATCTACAAAATGACACCTGAAATAAAATTCTAAGTCCCCCAACCGACTGACAGACCCCTCCTCTCGGCCAAGGACATTCCAACATAAATCTGAACATCTAATTCTGGCCATGATGGGAAGTGGGGGCCAGACATGCCTCATAATTTCCTCCTCCCATTTGAATCCAGGCACAGCTGACCAGAATTCACATCAAAATAGGGAAAGACTCTGTAGCAATGAGACACCGAATTCCAACCTAACTCTAGTATAGCCTCACATGACAGGCAGCAGGCCCTGAAAGAAATCCAAGTATTTTACCCTAAAATATCTTTCTTTGACATGTTTTGAAACGTCCCTGCAAAGCTGTCTCTCGTGGGGAGAATCCACATTCTGTAGAGAATCTCTTTCCTTTCCAGGTCTCTTCCCTGATGCAGGAGAGAATTAACTAAGAGCCTGGCACCTTTTCAGGTCTGATAAGAGCTCTGGAGCCGCTACCTGGGGGCTTCGTCTTCATGATAAATCCTGCTCTCCACAATGCCCCATCTTAGCCCATACATTCCCTTCTACTGATTCCAGGTCTTTAGATAATAACTCTTTCAGCCAATTGCCCATCCACCTGTGACCTGGAAGCCTCCTCCTCTTTGTGTTGCCCCGCCTTTGTGGACTGAACCAATGTACACCTTCTATGTATTAGTTGATGTCTTACAGCTCCCTAAAACTAAAAAAAAAAAAAACACCACAAGCTGCAGCCCGATCACCCTGGACACATGTTCTGAGGACCTCCTGGGGCTGTGTCATGGGTCTTTGGTCCTTATATTTGGCACAGAATAAATTTCTTCAAATATTTTACGGAGTTTTTTGTGGAGAAGAATGACGGGTCCTTGAGGAACACTGGCTGCATGTTCCCAGGTTTGCTGGCTGTTCTGATGAGCAGCACTGGAAGAGCCAGAAAGCCCCAGGGACCCCACCCACATCCCAGTGCCTTTCTGGGCTCCAGCCCACGGACCCAGGGGCCACCGCCAGCACCGTCTCTGCCTGCTCTTGCACGCGGGAGGCACAGGCCAGGGCTGCTTCCCTCCACCTTGAGCCCAGCACCCACCTCCCCTCCCGTGGCCGGCATGAGTCCCCCAGGGAGCCTGAGCCCCAGTGTCCACAGCCACAGCTGCTCTTAGCCCTCCCTGTTCAGATGGCTCATGACCCTGCCCGGCCCACAGCCCACCCTCCCGCCATGTGCCCTGGCACAGAAACAGACCAAGAGCATCCAAAGGAGCCTAGGGGCTCAAGGCATGCAGCAGCGGGAGGCAGCACCACCGGGCGGGGACCTGCATGCAGGCAGGCGTGGGAAAGCCTCACAGAGGAAAGATGGGGGCTTCAGAGGTGCCCCAGTGGGAGTGGCTGTTGGGCAAGCAGGAGGGGCTGCTAGAAGTGGGGTGGCCCCTGTGACTGGTCAGTGGAGCATGTCTGGCTTCCTTCTCTGGCTGATCCTCAATTGAAGAAGGATGAGGGAAACTGGCAGTTACTGGCCAAGCCTGTGGGCAGTAGTGATCTGGCTTCCCGGGCTGGTGCTACAGGCTGCGGGTCCGAGTTCTCCTATCCTGCGTGCTCTGGCTATCACCTATTAGTATATTTCATCTCTCTCTGGGATGCCCGCCCAGAGACACCTGCCTGCGCTGCAACCTGTGTCTCAGGGTCTGTCCTGGGGGACTTAGCACATGATGTTTCCTGGGGAATGATGATGAAGGTTACCTGGCTGTAACTGGCCTGAGCTGCAGGGCACGCCCTGGAGCCCTCACCAGCCCCACTACTGCGGCAGGCCAGGTCCCACTAACGCAGGCCTCCATAACAACTGTGTCAGCACTGACTGAGCGGTGAAGTTAAATAGTAAAAGCCGAGAGAGCCAGTGCCCTTAGACAAAGGCTGGAATGTAACAAAAGCCCACCAAGAGTTTTGCCCAAGCCTTTCCTGGGCCTTGAAGCATGACAAAATAACAAAATAATTCTTAACAGAACCTATTTAGGATTAAACAAGTTTTACTGGGGGTCTGAAGAAACTCCCCAGTCCTCCACCAACAAGTTTACTGGGGTCTGAAGGAACTCCCCAGACCTCCATGATTCAGCAGGAGACTAGTTGAGGGCAGTCACCCCAGCACCTGGACCCATCTAGATTAAGTAAATTTGCTGAGACTCCACAGGAAGGTCTTCAGGACTCAGACCTCAGTTATAGATTAGAAGAAGTTAGTCACTTATGTCTTTAGATGAATGCACACTAACACATAGACATAAAGCTTAGAAGGTATATAAGCTCCGGAAAACTTTGTAATTTTGAGTTGGTCTGGTGATATTTTCCAGGCCTTCTCCATAAACCCAGTTACAGAAAAAAGAACTGTCTTCCTCCCCAGTTCATCTACAGCTTGTTATTGGGCTGCCAGAAATAGCAGCCCAACCTTCAGTTTGGTCTGGGAACACTACCCCCCAACACACACACACAAAGGGCTGGACGGGTCCGGCCTGAGCTCCCTGGCAGCACAGGGGGCTGCTTCTTCCTCCTTCCTGATAAGCCCTGCGGCCCCCAGCGATGCCCTCCTAACCCTGGAACCTGTGACTGTGCCTTGAGACAGGAGATTGGCTTGGACCATCCAGATGGAGCCTAAACCTCATCATGTGAGTTCTCAAAAGTGGGGAACCTTTCCCGGCTTTGGTCAGAAAGACATGAAGAAGGCAGAGGGTTAGAGAGTGGCCTCCCTCAGCCATTGCCAGCCCCCAGTGTTCCCCTGAGGCCCCACCAGGCCCCCGTGTCAGCAGCTCCCTGCCCTGCACCTTCCCCACTCCATCTTCAGGCCTCAGCTCCCTGCCCTGCTCCTTCCCATCCTGTCCTTAGGCTTCAGCTCTCTGCCCTGCTCCTTCCCCTCCCCTGTCCTCAGGTCTAAGCCTCTCCCAAGGCTTTCCCAGAGTTCCAGGTCCCGTCCTTGGGGGAGAGGCTACTAGTTCTAGGTTATGAAACCCTATCTGAGGGTTGTAGCTGGAGGTGCTCTCAGCAAGGCAGGGTGGGGTCGTCTTAGAGTGGACACAGAGTCCAGATCCACAGACAGCCCTTGGTTCTCTCAGTGCCAGGACACAAGTCACATGTCCATTTGCAGGGTGAGCCATTGGACATGTGGCCCTGCTGATGACTGCAGAACCAACTACATCCCCTGGATGGAGCAAACCGTTCTGGGGTCAGGAAACTCCAAGAGTGACCAGAGACCCATGGGGGACCACATGATGAGGTCTGATGGGCAGCAGAACCCCCCAGACCCTGCTGCAGCCACAGGGAGCCGCCTCAGCACCCTAACAAGGAGCACCTCATGCCACAGGCCATGCCTCTGCTCACACCGTCCCTCTGCTTACGCCGTTCCTCTGCTTTCACCACTCTCTTTCCCTTCCAAGAAAACTCTTACACCATCATCACAACCCAACTTAAATACCCCTTCTATGGAGACTATGCATCCCACTTGTTACAAGTGAGCACCCAGTGGTCAAAGGAGAAGGCGCTCTGTGAGCAGGAGCTTGGGAGAGGCGGGTGGTGGGAACCAGGGCTGTGATGGGCCTGCACGGATGTCCTGCCATGAGCCACGGCATTCAGGCCGCCCTTAGGAAGGGCATGACCTTGTGGCAGTGGCTCTTTTCTGCCAAGGGCAACTCCAGAGAGGCACTGAGCTCCCAGCAGCTGAGGGATGCGTATCTGAGTCCTACTGTGGGGCCTGAGTGGTGCCCCGAGTCCACCAAGCAGCCTCAGGCAAAGTGAGCAACTCCATTCCCAGCTCCCTGCAGATGCCACAAACAGGTTCATTCCTGTCTAAGTGATGTCTGTCCTCCCCTCCAGGGGCAAGCCTTTTTGGATCCAGCCTGGGCTTCAGTCAACACTTAGGCAGGCACCGAGAGCTCTGCAGACAGACCTGCTATCTCCCAACTGCCACCTGGTGTCCAAGGGAGAAGGCACTGCAGCCTTCAAAATGTCCAGAAGGAGCTTAATGCCAGCAGCCAGCCCTGAGAGGCTCCCCAGTGAGCCCACCGGTGAGGGCCAGAATGCAGACCCCACACTGCTGAGTGTGACATCAGGGCTTCGTGCTTGCAAGCCGTGAGGGACCCAAGGCGCAAAAGGCAATAGGAGTCCTGTCCTGCTGATGCCAGGTGCTCCCCATGCTGGTGACCAAGCCCGAACCCAGAGGCTGGCCATGGTGGTCAGGCTGACCCCCCAGGGATCCAAGCTGTGAGCTCCCCAACTCCACACGGCAGAATCCTACATAAAGAGCCAGCCACTTCATCCTTCTATAAAGTTATCCAGGCTACCAAAAGGTAGGCTGACAGATTTCACAGATAAAGATATAGGATGACCAGTTAAATATGAATTTCAGATCATGAATGATTTTTAGTGTAAGCGCATCCTATGCAATATACAGGACATACTTATACTAAATATTTATGTGTTGTTTATCTGAAATTCAAACTTAGTCTTTCTACTGGCCACTGTAGGTAGCAGGGAAGCCACATCAGACTTGGAAGTCATCCCTGGGTGAACGCCACAGTGCTGGGCACAGCAAGGCAGGTTCATCTGCCTCCAAGGGCCAACCCCATCTCCACCTGCTCAGAACTGACCATGAATAGCCCCTGTCATCAGCTCTACCCTTCAGTCCTAGCTTCCATCACCTGGGAAAGGCTCTCAATTCCTCCAGTAAATATCATTTACAACCTCTGTAACCCTCCCCCATTCCTGACGATCTGGCCACTGGCAACTTGCACTCCTGATACTGACCCAGCCACAGGGCTGCTTCTCATCTGTGTCAGTTACAGCCCCTCCATGCTGAAAGCAAAAATAGAAAACTCAACTTGGATCATCTTAAACAGTAAGGAGATTTATGGGAACTCCTACTTGGAAAATCTAGCAGTAAGTGAGCTTCAGGGTGGGCTCGATCCAGGGGTTTGTCATGACTGAGTCTCTACAATTACCCCCTTTCAGCCTCTCCTCAGCCTGGCCGCCCCTGTGTACCCAAAAGGCTGTCAGCAGCTTGGGGGCTACACACAGCTTCATACATATCCATGGGAGGGAAAGTGGGACAGAGAGAGGGGTAGACACTTTTCTCCCACAGTGATGGAACATAAGTCCTTCACACTACTCTGACCGAACCACCTTCCATCCCTGCCCACCTCTAAACCAACTGAACCAAAGTCGGCCAAGAAGAATCGCTGCATGAGCTGGAATGGGCCAGCCCGTCCTGCACCTGGCACTGCAGGACCAGAGTCTACACTGCTCCAGCTGTGCCCAGCATTGCCGGAAGGAGGTAGCCTCTGCACAGGTTCATGAAGCTCACTTACTGCTAGATTACCCAGGTAGCAGTTTCCAGAAATCCCCTGTTTAAAACCATTCCAGTTGGGTTATCCAGTTTTGCTTGGCTTTGTTTTTCAGCATGGAGGAGCTGCAGCTGACACAGGTGAGAAGCAGCTCTGTGGCTGGGTCAGTATCAGGTGTGCAAGTTGCCAGTGGCCAGCAAATCGGGAATGGGGAGGGTTAGAGAGGCTGGAAATGGCATTTCTCTGAAGAACCGAGAGCCCTCCCGGGAGGCTTAGACTTTCATTCTCTTTGGACATACTTGAGCAGACGACGTTCCAAAGGTGCCACAGCAGTACATCCCCTCCCATCTGCTTTCTGGTGATGTGACCTCACACTGTCCCACCAAGAAGTGGGGTCTGCTTGGTTCCCCATCTCTTGAATCTGAGTGGGTCTGCAATTCTGGCAGAAGTGATACTAGGTGACTTTTGAGGCTAAGTCATAAAAAAGGATGACTTCCATTTGCTGCCCCAGGGAACACTCATTCTCACAGCCTGGCCACCATGCTGTGAGGAAGCCCAGGTGGCCACCAGGCAGGACACGTGGAGGCGTTCCCGCCCCAGCCCACCGAAATCCAGTCAGCAGCCAGCGCCACTCCAGACATGTGAAGGAAGAGCCTTCCAGGATGCCAGGCCCCACCCTCGGATCCCCCAGCTAGCATCCCAGACCTGGTGGCCACAGGCAACCCCACCACGTGGTCCCAATCCCTGGCCTCAGAAGGTCTGAGAATGATGGAAGGGATGGTGGCTCGAGGGTTAAGCTTTGCTGTGACCCGTGCAGCTGAGTTAAGAGGAACCCTCCAACCCCCAAACGCCGAGATTCTCCACGCCAGAGGCCCGGTGGGTGGGTGAGGGGCCTGCCAAGCCTGGAAGATTTATTTGCAGGATTTTCCCCACGGACTGATAACTGAAACCGCAGAAGACTTTGCGGTTTAGAGACCCTGTCTCATGCCCAAAATTGCATCTCCCCAGAAAGGGCGCAGGGTGGCCGAGGTCCCAGCCGCTGTGGGGCAGGCTGGGGACTGGAGCAGGTCCCGGCACAGGGGCGGGGGCGCTGCCAAGGTCTCACAGCTGAAGAGAAGCCGGCGCCTGCAGAAAGCCGGGAAATACGCTCAGGCCGGGCCGTGCTCATGGCTGGGATCACAGCGCCACCCTGTGGCCGACGCTCTCCTTCCACTCCCAACAGTCTGGAGAAATTGAATTGCATTCTTCATGGAGAAATAGACAGAAAAAGATCTTCCAGCCCAGTAGCCAGATAACCACCGCTGACTTTTAGAAGTCGAGTGCAAATAGAACAGAAAGGTGGTGAACGCCACCGCCCGCTGACTCCTCCCCTTCTCTAGAAATCCACCCCAGGGGGTTTTGTGTTTCTTTCATACACTGTTTTTGCACAGAAAAAGTCTCTTTCATGCACACATGAGACTCCTGAGGCCACCTCACACCTGCCCTGCACATTTTGTGGGCAGTCCTGGATCAGTGATGCCCTTCTGTGTCTCCCGGCACACGCAGGTCACAGCCAGAGGCCACCCCCACCCCACTGGCAAGCTGGCATCTGCAGGCAGAGTTCACAGGTCACTCAGTCCCCGGCCTGGGCCCAGCAGAGGGCCTGAGTGGCCCCTGCCCCCCAAGGGGGACAGCCTCGAGGACCCAGGAACCAGGACCATGCTTCCGGGGCCTGATCCTCAGCCTTGCATAACTCTGGCAACTGCTCGCTCTCTGCATGCCCGTTTCCTTGTCTGTAAAATGAAGGATTCAGTGAAGACACAGCTGGTTCAGGAGATCTGTTGTACAACATGGTGACTCTAGTTAGTGACAGTGTACACATGCTTGAACATTGCTGCATAGAATCTTAAGTGTTCTCAGCCGGGCGCGGTGGCTCAAGCCTGTAATCCCAGCACTTTGGGAGGCCGAGACGGGCGGATCACGAGGTCAGGAGATTGAGACCATCCTGGCTAACACGGTGAAACCCAGTCGCAACTAAAAAATACAAAAAACTAGCCGGCCGAGGTGGCGGGCGCCTGTAGTCCCAGCTACTCGGGAGGCTGAGGCAGGAGAATGGCATAAACCCGGGAGGCGGAGCTTGCAGTGAGCTGAGATCCGGCCACTGCACGCCAGCCTGGGCGACAGAGTGAGACTCCGCCTCAAAAAAAAAAAAAAAAAAAAAAAAAAAATCTTAAGTGTTCTCATCATCAGTAAGGATGTACGGTAGTGTAGATGTTCATTGGCTTGATTTAGCTGTTTCACAATGCAAACAGACATACTTCATGCTATACAAAACTTCGTGCTATACACCGTGTGTGTTCAATATGTATCTGTCAATTAAAATAAATTTTGTTAAAGAGAAAAGGGAAGTCATACAATGTTAAGGAAGTGCCTGGTGCCCAGTAGTACTATAAACACCTTTCTCCCATCATTATTATTTCTATCATTGTAGTTAATGATATCATGTTACTCTGCGGCCTCCTGGCGCCCTTGGTGGAGGCTGTAGTTTTGGAAGCCGCAAGTCAACTCAGGTCCCTGCCCTTCTCACAGAGTGGCACGGCAGGGCCACTGGCACAGGACAGCCCACCATGAGTGCTGCATGATTCCATCAACCCACACCCACATGGCACAAACGCCTTCCTGCAGGAGCCCGGCCCTCCGGGCATCTCAAGACCCAGCCCAGACCTAGCACTCTGGGTCAACCACAACCTCCTTCCCAGCCGGGGCTCTGATGGTCACACCCTGCTGTCCCTGCAGCCCTGTAGCTGGGCGTGGTGAGGGCTGTGTGCTGAGGTCCATGCTGATGCCAGCACCAGCTGCAAGGACAAAGGATCCTCTTCCCAGAACTGAGCACACTTGCTTCAGATGACTGCTCGCAAGGACCCCAACTCACAAGCCACCAAGCTGTGTTCTGGCCCCCACACTCATCCCTGCCTCTGCAGAAACAACAGACACTCAGGGAGTCACAGATCAGACCTGCAGGCCCTTCCCTCCAGAAAAGGGGTAGCCTCCAGTGGTGTCCTAGGCTGCCAGCTCCAGAATGTTCTCAAGTCACCGGGCAGGTGCATTTGCATGCAGACAGCTATGCAGATGGTCAGACCATGGCCTGAGCTGTCAGAAAGGGCAGGGAGTAAATGAGCCTCACTCCCCTGAACCTCAGTTTTCTCATGTGTAAAGTGGGGACACTCACACGCACCTGAAAGGGTCGTGATGAAATGAATTGAACCAATGTGAGAACGCACACAGGAGACCGTCAGTACATGTCAACGGCTCTGAGGATCTCCATCCACTCAGCCACCTCCACCTTTGCTGCCTCCACCCGCAGCTCTTGGGGCACAGCTCTGGGGGTCACTACAGGTGAGTTGACCCCAGGAACGCAGGTGCAGGGCCACCCAGCCGGCTGCTTTGACAAGTCTTTCAGGAAACATGGCTTTTCACAATCACCCACAATAACAGCTGCTGCTTTTTGAGTGTTGTGTGGGGACTGCTCTAAGTGCCCTGGAGCACTGTCTCATTTATCCTCCCAGGGCTTCCAGCAGTGGCCATTTCACCCCCATGTGTCTTCAGGTGAGATGGAGGCCAAGGCTGGCTTCACGTGTGTGGCACTCCCCATCACCCCACAGAGCCTGGCTGGGGCCCTTCGTGCAGGGCAGAGTCTGAGGTTCAGAAGACCTGTGTGCCGCCTGCAGTCAGAGGCAGCTGAGCTGGGGCCAAACTCAGGGTCCCCGACAAACAGGCCCACTCCCGCCCAACAGGCCTGGCTGCCCTCAGCCTCCAGCACCGCCAGCCAGGGTCAACAGCATGGGACCCGCCCTGACAGGAGTCCTGTCTTGACTGGGCCCAGGAATGCTGTTTCACATCAGGCCTGCCTTCCCATGCATCCTCAAAACCCCAGGGCGGGCAGCTGCGGGCCAGACCCACAACTCCCTTCAGGGTTCTAGGTCTTGCCCTGTTGTTTCTGTGGCTCCCCACCCGTCCCATGCAAAGGCCCTCAAACCCAAGCTCCAGATGGCATCAGAGATGCTCTGAGCAGAGGCAGTTCCATCTGCCTTTGTAAATGAATATAAGCATTTGCACACTATACCTGCCTTCTAAAGGCTCTGAGAAGTCCTGCATCAAGAGACTGCTTGGTTTTCTTTACCTCCACATTCCTCGTGTGTCTTTGTGCAAGGGAATGTGTGGGTACACACACCTGACATCTGACAGTTTGGAAGCCCCACTCCTGATGTAAGGACAACAGAAAACCACATCACTGTCAGGGAGCTCACTCTGAGCCACGCCCCATCACTCATCTCCACCTCACACGAAGCCTAAGTGATGAAGAGTCAAACCTCTCCTTTATCCCTTCTTTTGTTTGGGTATGTTTTGTAACGGACAAGGAGGCTAGAGTTTGAGGAAGTCCAGCAAGTCCCCTGCATCCCACAGTTGGCACCCAGGAGACCCCTGAGGCCTCCTGGGAACATGGCATTCCGTGGGTCAAGGAGGGTGGCAGGGTTCCCAGTGCGGAGAAGGGCTGGGCACCACTTCTCCTTCCTGAGCTTTCTGAAGGCCAGGAGGATGCCAGCATGGCTGGGCATGTGGCATAGGAATCAGTTCCTGAGAGAAGGGGCCCTACTGGCCCCACAGCCTTTGGAGGTTGCAGAGGGATTATAATGATTCTCATTGTCATCATGATCAGTATCATATGGATCTAGGAGCTTTTTAAATATCTGTGTGCTTCAATCCCCTGTAGTTATTATTCTTATTAATGCTAACTTGTCCCTTCACTGGGCCAGTGGGAGCCTCTTCAGCTTGGCTCTGATGCCTTTGACACGGCCCCAACAGTCTTTGAGGGTTTCCCTGCTCCCTGGAAGGTGAGATGTTTCTGGCTCATCTTGTACATTTCCTGCCCTGGCCTGGAATCAGTCATTTCTCCAACAGCCTTAGTCCTTAGTGAGAAACCACTTTTAGGGTGCTCACTGCCACCTGGTTGGTCACTTTTTGTGGCCTCTTCAGTGCAGAGATAGCGAGGGTTTGTAGTAAACTTTAATAAGTGTGGCAACAGGCTCTGTAGTGGCTCCACTGTCCCAGCCCTGTGCTGTTCCCTCCCCTTTAGTGTGGGTGGGACTTGTGACTCACTTACAGCCATTCGAATATGGCAAAGGTGATGGGAGGTCACCTCCATGTTAATGGTGTGTGAGACTGTAGCCCAATTTTCCAAGAAGCAATCTCTCCCATGCCAGCTTTCAGGAAGTCAGTGGCCCTGTCAAGAAGGCCCACATGGCTAGGAGCTTAAGGTGGCCTCTAGCCAACAGCCAGTAGGAAGCTGAAACTGACAATCTCAAAGAACCGACAGCTGACAACAAGCCTTTTACCTGGGAAGCAGCCCCTTCCCCAATTGAGCCTCTGATGAGACTGCAGCCCAGCCAGCCCCACATTGCAGCCCCAGCCACACTGCCCCACTCCACCCCCGGCCAGCTTGGTGAGACTCAGAGCACCCAGCTCAGCCAGGCCAGACTCCAGGCCCACAGAAACCATGTACCAGAATCTCTGGGACACATTTAAAGCACTGTGTAGAGGGAAATTTATAGCACTAAATGCCCACAAGAGAAAGCAGGAAAGATCTAAAATCAACAGCCTCCCATCACAATTAAAAGAACTAGAGAAGCACGAGCAAACAAATTCAAAAGCTAGCAGAAGACAAGAAATAACTAAGATCAGAGCATAATTGAAAGTGATAGAGACATGAAAAACCCTTCAAAAAATCAATGAATCCAGGGGCTGGTTTTTTGAAACGATCAACAAAATAGACCACTAGCCAGACTAATAAAGAAGAAAAGAGAGAAGAATCAAATAGATGCAATAAAAAATGATAAAAGGGGATATCACCACTAATCCCACATAAATACAAACTACCATCAGAGAATACTGTAAAGGCCTCTACACAAATAAACTAGAAAACCTAGAAGAAATGGATAAATTCCTGGACACACACACACCCTCCCAAGTCAAAACCAGGAAGGAGTCGAATCCCTGAATAGACCAAGAACAAGTTCTGAAATTGAGGCAGTAATTAATAGCCTACCAACCAAAAAAAGTCCAGGACCAGATGGATTCACAGCCGAATTTTATCAGAGGTACAAAGAGGAACTGGTACCATTCCTTCTGAAATTATTCCAAACAAGAGAAAAAGAGGGAATCCTCCCTAACTCATTTTATGAGGCCAGCATCATCCTGATACCAAAACCTGGTAGAGACACAACAAAAAAGAAAATTTCAGGCCAATATCCCTGATGTCCCATTGATGTGAAAATCCTCAATAAAATATGGCAAACTGAATCCAGCAGCACATCAAAAAGCTTATCCAGCATGATCAAGTCGGCTTCATACCTGGAATGCAAGGCCGGTTCAACATATGCAAATCAATAAACATAATCCGTCACATAAACAGAACCAATAACAAAAACCACATGATTATCTCAATAAACGCATAAAAGGCCTTCAACAAAATTCAACACTCCTTCATGCTAAAAACTCTCAATAAACTAGGTTTTGATGGAATGTATCTCAAAATAATAAGAGCTATTTATGACAAACCCACAGCCAATATCATACTGAATGGGCAAAAATTTGAAGCATTCCCTTTGAAAACCAGCACAAGGATGCCCTCTCTCACCACTCCTATTCAACATAGTATTGGAAGTTCTGGCCAGGGCAAGCAGGCAAGAGAAAGAAATAAAGAGTATTCAAATAGGAAAACAGAAAGTCAAATTGTCTCTGTTTGCAGATGACATGATTGTATATTTAGAAAACCCCATTGTGTCAGCCCAAAATCTCCATAAGCTGATAAGCAACTTCAGCAAAGTCTCAGGATACAAAATCAATGCGCAAAAATCACAAACATTCCTATACACCAATAATAGACAAACAGAGAGTGAAATTATGAGTGAACTCCCATTCACAATTGCTGCAAAGTGAGTAAAATACCTAGGAATACAACTTACAGGGGATGTGAAGGACCTCTTCAAGGAGAACTACAAACAATTGTTCAAGGAAATAAGAAAGGACACAAATAAATGGAAAAACATTCCATGCTCATGGATAGGAAGAATCAATATTGTGAAAATGGCCATACTGCCCAAAGTAATTTACAAATTCAGTGCTATCCCCGTAAAGCTACCATTGTCTTTCTTCACAGAATTGGAAAAAACTACTTTAAAGTTCATATGGAACCAAAAAAGAGCCTGCATAGCCAAGGCAATCCTAAGCAAAAAGAACAAAGCTGGAGGCATCATGCTACCTGACTTCAAACTATACGACAAAGCTGTGGTAACCAAAACAGCATGGTACTGGCACCAAAACAGATATATAGACCAATGGAACAAAACAGAGGCCTCAGAAATAACACCACACATCAACAACCACCTGATCTTTGACAAGCCTGACTAAAACAACCAATGGGGAAAGGATTCCCTATTTAATAAATGGTGTTGGGAAAACTGGCTAGCCATTTGCAGAAAACTGAAACTGGACCCCTTCCTTACACCTTATACAAAAATTAACTCAACATGGATTAAGGACTTAAACATAAGATGTAAAATCATAAAAATCCTAGAAGAAAACCTGGGCAGTACCACTCAGGATATAGGCATGGGCAAAGACTTCATGACTAAAATACCAAAAGGAATAGCAACAAAAGGCAAAATTGATAAATGGGACCTAATTTAACTAAAGAGCTTCCACATAGCAAAAGAAACTCTCACCAGAGTGAACAGGCAACCTACCGAATGGGAGAAAGTTTTTGCAATATATCCATCTGACAAAGGGCTAATGTCGAAAATCTACAAGGAATTTAAACAAATTGACAAGAAAAAAAACAACCCCATCAAAAAGTGGGTGAAGGATATGAACAGACACTCAAAAGAAGACATTTATGCAGCCAAAAAATGTATGAAAAAACGCTCATCATCACTGGTCATTAGAGAAATGCAAATCAAAACCACAATGAGATACCATCTCATGCCAGTTAGAACGGCGATCATTAAAAAGTCAGGAAACAACAGATGCTGCAGAGGATGTGGAGAAATAGGAACGCTTTTACACTGTTGGTGGGAGTGTAAGTTAGTTCAACCATCATGGAAGACAGTGTGGCGATTCCTCAAGGATCTAGAACCAGAAATACCATTTGACCCAGCAATTTCATTACTGGGTATATACTCAAAAGATTATAAATCATTCTACTCTAAAGACACATGCACACATATGTTCATTTCAGCACTCTTCACAATAGCAAAGACTTGCCGAACCAACCCAAATGCCCATCAGGATCGGCTAGACTGGATAAACGAAAATGTGGCACGATATAGCACCATGGCAGATATTAGTGCAGCCAAGTAAAAAAGAGAGCTATTCATGTTCCTGTTGCAGGCGAACCGTGGATGAAGCTGGAAACCATCATTCTCGGCAACCTAACACAGAACAGGAACCAAACGCGCATGTGTCCCTCACTGATAGTGGAGGTTGCAACAATGAGGAACACGATGGACAACCAGAGGAGCATCAACACCAAGCCTGCTCTGGCGTGGGGTGCCAGCGGAGGATAGCCAATTTTGGAGAAAATACCTAAAGTAGATGATGGTTGATGGGCTGCAGCCAAACCACCATGCACCATGGCACGTTCTGCACAGTACCCCAGAACTTAAGTAGTTTTTAAAAAAAGAAGAAAATCAGAGTGATTCTGCTTAGTTGAAAAATTCCTGCTAATGTTTTTCATGCCCAACATTCTCTTTTGTGTGTGGCTCGAGCGGTAGAACATTGCACCAGGATTTGCTCACGGCGTCTCGTTTCTCTTCCTCCTCCCCCAGCAAATGACGGCTGCTTGGAAACTGGTTTATAAAGAAGCCGGTTGCCTTGTGGCTGATAGATCTAAAAGTGAAGAGCTTCTGGCGCCAAAATGAGTTCAGCAGGCAAAGCCACTCCGCCTTTCCCCAGCCAGCCACGCAGCCAGCCCCCTAGCCCGCCCCTGCCCCTGTCCCAGAGTGCGTTTGCCCAGGTGTTCCGGGAGTGCGTGTGCCCCCCCAGCACCCCGCCGCCTGGGGTTGGACAGGGCCCATGCTGCCCCGGCGTGCTAGCGCTGAGGAAGCTCGGGCGGGTACAGCACCAACCACTGCCCCCAACGCCCCGCTGCTGCCTGAGCAAGCGATTGCACGCGCGTACCGACCACTGCCCCCCCCAACTGCCCCGTGCTGCCTGAGAACCTGAGAAGGATTGGCACGGGCACCGACCACTGCCCCCAACTGCCCCATGCTGCCTGAGAAGGCTCTGCACGGCCACCCCCGACTGCCCCGCACTGTCCCCACCCCGACAGCCATGCGAGCGGCTGGAGCTCTGCTGGCCTTCTGCTGCCTGGTCGTGAGCACCACCGGGGGCCCTTCCCCAGGTAAGTGGCGTTCTCCCCTGGCCACTCCCTTGGGGTCTCTCCCTGAGATTGGCCACTGGTGCCTTGGGTCTTCCCCAGGGCACTTTCCTGGCTTGGAATCCCCACAGGACCATGCAGTAGTGAGAGGTGCTGGGAGTGGTGAGAGGGGCAAGGGGCTCTATCCAGCTGCAGCCACCTTTGGGGGTAGCAGGCTACAGGGATGAAGGGTGTGGGGGCTGCCCCAGAAGGCTAGGGGCAAGGGAAACGTCTTCCATTCTCTGGCTCTTCACAGAGGTCTGAGAAAGGTCTGAGCAAGGCAGATCTCCCGCAACCCCTCTGCGGGACGGGGCGATGGGGCAGCCACATGCCTGCGGTTAGCTGCTTCTATCTGATGGCTTGTCCTTCCTTCCTGCCGGCTGCTGTCCTGTGACTTGGCCCCAGGGACCCTAACAATCAGACTCTCACCCTTCCTGAAATCCACTCCCTGAGGGTCAGCACTCGGGAGGGCGGACACGGAGGAAGCAGCCACTGCCTGTGCACTGGGAAATGAAGGCAGTCAAGCTAGGTGATTTGCCCAAGTCGCAGAGCCAGGGACAACCTTCCCTCCCCCAAAGGGAACTGGGCCATGCCCTCCCTGGCATAGGAATCAGACCAGGATACTGATGGGAACTTGGGAGGCCCTCGCCTCACTTAACCAACCAGGAAGCTGGCATCAGAGGGTTGAGGTGACCTGCTCAAGTCACACGACCCCCACTCAGCAGATGGGGACAGAAGGGGGCTAGAGTCTGGCCAAAGGGGCCCAGGTTTGGGGGTTGTGCAGCAGGACCACTGACAAGAGGACGGCCCCAGAGCACCCAAGGGGTCCACGGAGGGTTCTCACCTCCTCCTGGTGAATCAGAATACTGAGGACTCAGTGACGCTGGGGGACAGTGTCGAGCTCCCAGGCCTGGCCTAGGGTGGGTGTTGCGACTGAGTGCCCAAGAGGACAGGGCAGGCTGGAGGAGGGAGGCAGCTTCTGCTCTCACTGACGGGAACATGCCACCACCACGGGCTCTGGGTGGTGCTCAGTGAACACGGAGCTCACCCATGGCCGGCAGAAGGCTGGGGACAGCACACTCGCCCTGCCTCCCAGTTTGGGAGTCTTCTTCTCAGCTCACGCATGGAGCCCTCCATCCACTTCCCAGCCTCACAGGGGCCTCTCCTCCTGGTCCTGTCATGATGCAGCGCTGCCCGCCCACTGCCATCCTGTGCCCTGCCCCTTTGTGTCTCCAAGGTCCAAGAGGGAAGAGGGGAAGAGAGGCACGTTCACCCAAGAGAAGTGGCTCCTTCTCACACCTCAGAAAAAGCTCTCCTGGAGGGGACATGGAGCCGGCTGTCCTAGCGTGTCATGGGATCTAATTAAACCTACTGACTGCTGAGGGGTTTCAGAGCTCTGCTCATCTCATGGAGCAGGCTAGGAACTTGTAGCAGAGTGGTGTGAGAGTTGACATGCTGGGCAGCTGGCAAAGTCACTTTCCTGGGCTGTGTTCCTGGTCCCTCGCTGGTGTGTAATGCTGCACCAAGGCTTTCCCTCCGTTCCCAGCAGATCTGCTGTCGGCCACCAAACCCCAGACGGAAGCTCCAGAGCCCACGTTCACACACACGGAGCGGGCCCTCAGCCTCAGTCCTACCATCCATGAAATGGGAAGATAACTGCACCCCGTCTCCGGTCTTGGGGAGGCTGAAAAGAGGTGGTTCGGGGAAGGCACAGGCATGGAGGCACACGGGGCGTGGGGTGCTCTCTGCCGGCCTCGGCCCCCTGCTCTGTCCAGTGCAGGACCTTCTGCCACTGTGCTGGTGACAGCCTCCAACACCCTGCCCAGGTGCTGTGATCATTTCTGGTGCTTCCAGCAAGGGCCTTCAGTCTTCGGCTGTACAGGGAGGGTGCTGGGAGGCCCCCAGTCTAGCAGCAAAATAGATGGGAACCTGGGCCCCAGACACAAGCATGCATCCTGCCTCCACCCCACAACTCCTACAGCCCCTCCACTGCCTCCTCTGAGAATAAATTACAGAGCCTTCCTCATGACTGAGGGGGCTTGGGGGTGGGGGAAGCAACAGGGACCCCAAGGGTGGTGCCATCTGAGCATCTGGCCTCTCTCCATGCCCAGGCACTGAACTGCACAGACCGCAGCACCGAGTCCCTCAGGGCACCTTTCTTCCCTGAGGCTTTCAGAACCTAGGAAGTTGCCACACTAGCTTCCGCCACCCTTTTGAAAAGGGCTGTTTCTTTCTCAATCTGATGGGCATCTCTTCTGGGAAGCTCTGCGAGGTGCCATGTCACCCTCTGCCCCCTCCACTCTAGCTGCAACGGTCCATCTGCCTGGACAGGGGCCCTGGGGTCAGGGAGCCATTTCAGCTTCCCTCTGCAAGGTGATGTCAGTCCTTACTTCCCAGTAGCAGAGAGACCACTTGCAGCCCGGGGACCTCCCGCCTCCTGGGGAGCACTGAGAGCTGCCGCAGGCTGAGCCACCCTCTATGTGGCAAGATTCGTTTTTCCCAATGGGGGCATTCATTTGCCCTGAGACCCCTGCTGTGGCCATGTGCATTTTGATGTATTTGATAATGATTACAGTATTGCACATCATTTATTGACAAGTGCTTTGTGTATGTTGCCTCATATATTCTCACTGTCGTCAACATCCTCATTTTCCAGGTGAGGACACGGAGGCTCAGAGAGGTTAGGCAGCTTGCCTGAGATCACACAGTCGGTGAGAGGCAGAGCTGGAATTCAAACTCCGGGTGTGTCCCAGTGGGTTAAGGTGGGGACTGATCCTGGGAGAGCTCAGTGTCCTGTCTGTGCCAGGGGCATGTGTGTGCCTTCAAAAGAAAGTCTCCACCATTAGCACCCATTCTCCCACTGCCCACCTTCAGCTGCACGGAGCAAACCCGAGTGCCCTCCCTGGGGGGTCCTCTCCACAGTTCTTTGACTCCAGCGGACGTTCTCAAAGAGCTGCATTCGCTCACCACCTGTGGGGCGCTTGTTTTCTTCCCTGAAGATGACTGGCCTCTCTGGGGTGTTAATTCTTAATGATCAACCTTTCCTTGTTAATTTCTCTTCACAAATCATCTTAAAAATAGGTTTGACTTTTAAACATTTTAAATTAAAACTGAGCTTTTAATATGTGTTTAGACAACTGTAAGACAGTGAAAGCTTTAACTTGAAGCCTACATTTTAGGAAACATGTAGTTAAAATATACCAATTTCAGTATTTTCATAAGCTTTTGTAACTTTAACACAACCTTTTAGGAACTAACGTCATGAGCTTGAAAGGGAAATTTATCTGAAGTTCAGTGGAAACTGAGTTTCACTTCATTTTAAAATTATGTTAATCTCAAGCAAAATTAAATACATTTTATTTTTTAAAAGTTAATAATGGTTAGCTTTAAGATACCAAGAATAATTATTTTTTGTTATGCTCCTCTGTATTTTCAAATTTCCTACCAAAATAGGTAAGTTTATAATCAGAAAAGTCATAAAATATAGTTTTACAAAGAAAAAAATGGACAGCCATATTAATTTAATGTGAGGAAAGAAAGTAAAATAATAATAATAATAATAAAAACACTAATCTCTGATAGCAAAAATACACTGAACACACACTACCCCTTCCACACACGTGTCTCTTTCTTTCTCTGCTGTTCAGATGACAGTGATGAGCAGAAACCAAGCTAGTTTCCAGAACAGTTTTTTGTTGTAACTAAAAGCCACATTCAACTTCCTGTCATCAACAAGCACAGGGACCAGAAGGAGCTGGCTTTGGCACTGGGGCCCCTCCTTACTGATGGTAACACTGCAGGTCCCGAGGACCCCCCACTGCCAGCACCAGTGTCAGAGTCACCTGAGAGCCTGGGGAAATGCAGGTTCCAGGGCCTCCCCTAGATGGCCAAGCCCAGCCCCTGCTGCTCAGGAACAGAGCGGTTTCTATTCCATCTTCAGAGGCCTAGTCTTAAGCAAAGGCTGCAGCAGTTTCAGGAGGGATGTGTGTGACACGAATTACTGTGAAGGACAGTCCCAGGGCATGCCAGTGCAGGACACAGCTATCCACCAGCATACGGGACCAGCACATGGCCAGCATTCTCTATGTGGTGGGGTGCCAGCACTGCGCTGCTTTCTCGGGATGGAAGGCCAGGCTTCCTTGGCTGCTAAAGCACGGGACAGGCACAGTCATCCAAAGCCCAGCCATAAAGCTCACCTTCTGGCCCAGAACCAACCACGGGACAGCCACCTGCCAAGCGGCCTCCCTTCACAATGGACACTCTTTACTGGGATGGGGCAACATTCCCAAGGCCACAGAACTTCTAGTCCCACACCTTCTTTGCCCACTCCTGGCACTGCACCGCCCAGCCTGGGGGTGCCACGTGGTGACCAGAAACCTCGGCATCCTGGCTGTCTACCCTTGGTGGGGTCTGGTGTGCACCCACAGACATCCAGGACCCAGGAAGGGCCTCTTGCAGACCTCACGCAGCAGTGGGAATGGCCTCCTCTGGGGCCCTCACACTGAGTTGACACTGACGTCTTGGCAAGGCCTCCCTGCCATGCCCAGCTATGAAGCCTGTCCCCTCCCGTTCCCCAATCACCCTGCCCTCAATGCCCTGGGGCCCAGCTTTCCATCCGGACCATAGCAGGCTGCAGCCTCAGGCACAGACACTAGCGGACATGACTGTGGGAGAAGCCCCCGATGCTGCTTCCCCATCTTTTATCCAAATATAGGCCTCCTTGGTACAGGAAGGGCAGGCCTCCCTGACCCTAACGAAGCTTGTGGACACAGTGCACTGTCACCCACAGGAGTGAAAAGACAGTCCCCGGAAAGTCAGGAGGCAGCGCAGGGGTACCAGGTGCTGCAGGCTGCCAGGAGGGGTGCCTTCCCGGGGGCTGGGCCTGAGGCTGAGAGCCAGGCGGGCAGAAGGCCTTGAGAAGAGGACGGCGCCATCTTCTTCCAGTGGGAGGCCCTACCTCCATCCACCGCCTAGAGGGCCACACTGGGGCTGACTTTCCCTACCGTACTAAGGCTACATCCCGTACTGAGGATCTTACCTGTGGGACATGTTCTGCTTTTATCACACATGTTGGAAATAACCCTGGGTTCTAAAAGGGGGGCACAGGTTCATTGCACCCCCTGGCACCTGGTCCTCAGCTCCGAAAATGTAGCAACGAATGCACTGCAAGCGTGTCGGTCGGGGGACAGGTGAGGGAGCAGGTGAGGTGGGAGAGGTGAGGGGCAGGTGAGGTGGGAGAGGTGAGGGGCAGG